>NC_137900.1:85284081-85577911 GCF_963455335.1 Martes martes
TTAAAGTCAATTGAGTTGCTCCAATTAACCTGCATTTCTCATCCTCACCCCTAGAGCTGGAAACTGAGAACCACAATTATAAAACAAGCACCACTCATCAGAGGGGACTGAAGAGAGGGAGGGTCCGGGTCACACAGGTGGAGCATCTAATCAACTTCTAAAACCACACACGCCTAAACTTCCCTCCTAAGACGTTAGTATGAATTTCATCCTTTAGCGGTACTGAAAAATAAACACTGTATTCTCAGTGCTGGCTCCAGGCCAAATCTGTCTTCAACTCTGGCACTGAGAGTTAACCACCTGGAGTGAGGGGGAGGAGAGGGGAGGAGAAGAGAGAAAGTGAAGAGAAGACAAGAGGAGCACAAAATGGCAAAAATATTCATTGAGCAAACTTCAGAAGAAAAGCCGGGTTGATTTAAAATGAACGCTAGGATACAGACAGGAGGTGGCAGCATGGACTTGAGGTCTGAGCATCAAAATGCCTGGCCAGGCCTCTTCAGCCTCTCCGTCAAGGCTTGGCCACAGAGGCCAGATCATAACCTCTCTGAGCGCAGGGACAAGCAGCTCACCTTTGTCTTTGTTAGTCTATAGGGTGGTCTCAGAATAAAAGAACTAAAATGATTAGCAATTCCTAAGAGAATCAAGCTGTAAAAAACACAAATTATCCTCAAATGTTTTGATAGCGGATACAAAATTGTGAAAAATGTGAACTTGCGTTCTAATTTAGACTAATATTCTAATTCGGTTTCTAATGGCTCAAAAACATGAAACTGGCTTTATTGTGGACTACTTCAATCTGGCTCAAAAGCCATTAACAAATGCATCTTCGGGAAAGTTCTCGGCAAAAGGAAACTCAAAGGCAACTCTTATTCATTTCTGAAATCTCGTTTTCAATGAGTTCTAAGTTTATAGTATACCGTCTCTGCAACTGTAATGCCACTCAGGGTGCAATGATACCAATTCCGTCCCAAGCCTCACTAATTGTTAAAGCTTTGGATATAGCTAGAAATTTAGAAGCTGCATATGAAACTTGCTCATGACCCTCATTATATTTTTGCCCCCAAAGTTTCAATATTAGTGCATAATTGTGAGTTAAATGCTAAAATTCAATGGCACTCAGAGACAGAATTTACAAAGCCTTTTAAGACACTTAAAAGCTGAATGGCTCAGGGCTTTGATGTGACTGAATGCTTTGCAAACCAACTTGAGAAAAGTTTCCTTCTCTCCAGTGTGCAAAGGCAGCCGCCCATGACTACAGGTTCTAGAGTGTGACTGGGAAGCATTTTAGCATCACACTCCTCATAATTCAAATCCTGGTTTGTGTCTGTCTTTATAGGTCATCGCTGGCCAGATGGAAAATATTAAGGAAAAGATACAGCAACGAAACCAGCAGGCTGCGGCCCACAGTTGCCAGGCCCCACTGAAGCGCGAGCAGACCTGCAGGCGGGCTCCGCTCAGCCACAAGCATTACTCTGGCGCATCCTCTCTCTGCCCAGCAGCAGGAGGGCCCCAGGCCAGCTGAGAGCGGCCACTGTGCCAAACAGACTGTGCGAGTCTCACTGCTCGGATGCTTCCAGAGAAAGAGGGAGAATCGATGGGCTCCTTTGTAAACAACTTCTTGTGCTCTCAGGCTGTGACTGACTTCAAAGGTGGCATAACTTAATCCTGTCACAAATTATGCCATGGAAATCCTGAGACAGTTTTCCTCCTGAGGAAATACCTGTGTGGTCACTGGGAAACTGGATTCTCACAGGTAAACACCAAACAACAAAAGGAAAACCAAACGCAGCTTTCAGCAAGCAAGAAAAACTGCACAGCCCGATATGACGTCAACCCACTATTTAAAACCATTTTCAGTAAAATCTTGCTGGGTATTAGCAAATACAGATCTTAAATATTAAAGTTTGTTTTGCACTGGGACATTTCTTCATATGCTCATCTCTAGTAACAGGTCCTGATTCACAGCACCGACTCACCCTCAAATATTTTTTTGAATAAAAAGTTTCAATTGCTAATAATGGTTAAACATTATTAAAAGCTCAGTCTCCAACAGGCATTCTTCTGAAGTCTTGGGCACATCAAATTTCTGAAAAGAGTCATTTTTTTTAAAATCAAGAAAAGCTCTCATTTAGAAATGATATAAGGTACGTGACATCCACAATTCCCTTTACACAATGGCCTAGAATACTTAATACCTTGCCTAAAATTTAATCCAGGGCTGACTGCAAATCCAGATTCTTCCACTCCCCCATGCTGCCTCTCCACATCATTTGAACAAACTTCAGCCATTCCAACCATGACTATTTCCAAAGTGCACTAGACCATGAAGCCCTTGAGGATGGGGATAGAGTTTTATTCACAGCGAAATCCCCAGGACCCAGAGCAGAGCATGAACGAATGAAAAAAATGAATGGAGCGAGAAGGAAGTGAAGAGAGTAGAAAGAAGAGCCTCAGGCTTTCCCCCCTTACCCATATGCAAGCACCCATGATAGGTAGTGTTGAATCAGCATCCAAGCGTCATAGGAGAGAATACAGCGCTTGGGTGGTTCTTGATAACTGGAAAAAATAAATCCGTGGCAAAAGAAGAAATTGAACATGGATTTTTATTCTAGGATCCAGAGAGCATAAAAGGGGTTCTGGAAAAACTCTGGAAAATTTTAGAAGGACATCCAAAGACACTTTTTTGGAGATAGTTCCTGGAGCTTTCAGCAGATTTTCAAAGGATTCCCATCACCCAAAAGGTCAGCTCCATGAAGTATTAAAATTGGAGAAGACCATCTGGGAGAGCAGAGTGGGAAACACCAGGGACTCTGGTGGTCGGGGAGCCTGTATTCAAGTCATACTCTCCGAGCAGCCACTCAACATTGGTCAGGCCACTATGACTCTGAAGGACAGTGCTGTCATCTGTAATTTACATGGTTGTCACAGGAACTAAATTGGATGGTGAATGTTAAAAGTATTAAGGCATGGGGCACCTGGGTGGCTCAATCAGGTAAGCATCCAACTCTTGCTTTCGGCTCAGGTCATGCTCCCGGGGTTCTGAGATTGAGCCCCATGTCAGGCTCTGTGCTCAGTGTAGAGTCGACTTCAGGTTCTCTCTTTCCCTCTCCCTCTCTCTCCCTTTTTCTCTCAAATAAAGTATTTTTTTAAAAAGGGTATTAAGTCACGATACCTTCCCTCTACCTGGCTGCCCGCCGATTGTGTATGGTAGACAACTATAAACCATGAACAGGAGATGGTACAGAACCACTGAAGGAAATATAATGAAGGTGATAGCTGCTGTGATTTTCCCTGTAACTGTTCTCATTTAGTCGATCAAGAGTAAATAAATACCCAGAAAACATGCTTTTTTCCAGAGTGCATACCACAAAGCCTCATTTTAAATCAAGCTAAAAGTTAATATCTATACTTCAGACTAGATTTTGAGGTAAAAGAAGCTGAACTGTATTCTCGTATGTGAAGCAAGACAGAAGAAATTCAAAAATCCCTGTGACACCGAATGAAAGAAAGAAACATGGATTCTGTCTCAAAATCTCTCCACCTGTACAGGGAACCCTTGCAGATCCCTCCCAGATGTATCCTTTGAAGCTGTTTTGACATCTTAATTACAAAATGGTGTAAGGGCCACGGATCACAAACAGAAGAAGAAGACTCAAAGAACAAGTATCAAGAAACAATCTTTTACTGCTGAAGACCTTAAATGATAGGCAAATATCTTTGGAAAACAAAGATTATAAATTAGAGTGAAATTAATGAAAAAATTAGTATTTAATTTTTCTTTTTTAAAATTTTTTATTTTTTTACATTTCTTTTCAGTGTTCCAGAATTCATTGTTTATGCACCATGCAATATGTGGTCCATGCAATACGTGCCCTCCATAATACCCATCACCAGGCTCACCCAACTTCCCACCCCCCGCCCCTTCAAAACCTTAAAAGATGGTGTTTCAGAGTCCATAGTATTTAATTTTTCTAACTGTATGCACATTAGCACCTCCTCCCTCAAAAAAATCCAAGAACAACCACAAACAGGAAAAGACACACTTAAGTCTAAATCTAAGAAAGTATGAATGGGAGCTGGATGCTGAAAACCTCAAAACACCAAAGAAAGAAATTAAGGAAGTCCTAAATAGATGGGGAGATGAACCATGCTTATGGATTGGAAGACTCAAATGTTGTTAAAATGTCAACTTCTCCAAACTGACTTATAAATTCAGCTCAACATTAATCCAAATCCCAGTAGGATTTATGCAGTAAGGCAAAGGACCTAGAATAGCTAGGACAATTTTGAAAAAAACACAGCTAGAAGAATCATGCTATCTGATTTCAAGACTTACTATAAAGCTACAGTAATCAAGACAGTATGGTAGTGATACACACACACCGGTGAAACAGAACAGAGTCCAGAAATAGACCCACCCAAATACAGTCAGTTTTTTTAAAAGGTACAAAGGTAATCCAATAGAGAAAAGATGGGACTTTTCAAGAAATGGTGCTGGAACAACTAGACATCAACATGCAAAGAAAAAAAAAACCTCTCAACCTCCTACCTTAAAAAAAATTTAACTCAAAATCAATCACAGGCCTAAATGTAAAATATACACTTCCAAAAGAAAACAAAGGAGAAAATCTTTGTGGCCTTGGAGTTAGGCAAATGGTTCTTAGATAGGACACTAAAAGTATGATCCATAAAAGACGTATTAAACTTTACCAAAATTATAACCTTTCACTTTGTGAAAAAACACTGCTCCAAGAATGAACAGACAAGCCACAGACAGGGAGAAAACATCTGTAAATCATAACTGACAAAGGATTTGTATCAATACTTTAAAAACTCTTAAAACTTTGGGGCACCTGGGTGGTTCAGTCGGTTGAGTGTCTAGCTCTTGATTTCGGCTCAGGTCATGATCTCAGGGTCATCAGATTGAGTCCTGTGTGGGGCTTCATGCTCAGCAGAGAGTCTGCTTCTCTCCTTTCCCTCCGCCATCCCCCACCCCCGCTCGCACTCCTGTGCACTCTCTCTCAAATAAATAAATAAATCTTTATTTATTTAAAAAAAAACACCTTAAAATTCAACCATAAAGAAATGAACAAACCAAATTTTTTAACCAGTTAAGAGATCTGAATAGACACAACCAAAAATGGAACATGGTTGGTAAAAAGGCCATAAATAGATGCGAAAAATCAGGAGTCAATAAGGAAATGCATATTGAAACCACAACAGATTCCACTAACACTTAACAGAATAAAAACTACGAAAACGGTGACAATACCAACTGCTGGCGAAGATGTAGAGCAACTAGAACTCTCAGACATTGCTGAGAGAAATGCAAAATGATACAGCCACTTTGGGAAAGTTTGGCAGATTCCCGTGAAGTTGAATGTACGCTCGGCACACAACCCAGAGATCGCACTCCCAGACGTTTACCCAAGAGAGACAAAAACTTGTGTTCACCCAAAAATCTGTATGCAAATGTTTACAACAGTCTTATTCAATAATCGCAAAAGCTAGAAACAACCCAAAATGTCCTTCACTAATGGATGAGGAAACAAACTGTGGTTGTACCTATATGACAGAATGCCTACTCCACAAGGAAAAGAAAGGAGTCGCTGATACATTCAACACAGATGGATCTCAAATGCATTTTGCTATGTGAAAGAGTCCAGTCCCTCAAAGAAACAGATATGATTACATTTTAATGGCACTTCAGAAAAGGCAAAACTTGGGATGGGACAAAGACCAGTCATTGTCAGGGGTTAGCAATCGGAGGAGGGTTTGGCTACAGCCAGCAGCACAAGGAAATTCGGGGGGAGTTATGGAACTGCCCTTATCTTGGTTGCAGCAGTAGATATGGGACTATGCATCTGTCAAAATTCAAAACTGAACATTACACAACTGAATTTTATTGTATGTAAATTGGAAATTGAAAAAGTAGAATTAATAAGTCAGAGTATCTCTTAATTTTGTAAAAAAAAGAAATAGATTTTACTTCTCTAATGAACTTTTTTGATTGAATCTGTTTAGAAATGCAGGCTCTGGGGGACGCCTGGGTGGCTCAGTTGGTTAAGCAGCTGCCTTCGGCTCAGGTCATGATCCCAGCGTCCTGGGATCGAGTCCCACATCAGGCTCCTTGTTCCACGGGGAGCCTGCTTCTCCCTCTGCCTCTGCCTACCACTCTGTCTGCCTGTGCTCGCTCGCTCGCTCTCTCTCTAACAAATAAATAAATTTTTAAAAAAATTAGAAATGCAGGCTCTGGAATCAGAAGAATCCTGTCATTTTTTTTAGTTGTATCACTTTAGGCAAGCCACTTCATCTCTCCGATCCTCAGTTTCCTTATCTGTACAATGGGGACCACAGTGCCCTCTCCTAAGGTCATTGTGAGGATTAAATGAGAAATGGAAAGCATTCAGCAAATAGTAAGCATTTAATAAATATGAGCTGTTATTGAATTTGTAAGCATATTTTAGCAAGTTTTTTTTAAGTTATGGAAATAAAGGACATTACATTCACTCAAAAACCAGAACTACTTTAGATTATAAGATTATAATGTGATACCTGAAACCAACAGAAATCTACTCTTCAGAGGAAATTGTTTGAAATATACAATGACTAACCATTTACACAGTTAGCTACTATCCTGTGCTTTTCTTAGGAGGGTTCAATATTACAACTGATTGTTTAGTTATGTGTCTGCCTTTAGACCCCTAGGCCATGTGAAGATGGGAAATGTGTATGTCTTATATTGCTGCATCCCCAGTGCCTACAGGGGAAGATCCGGACCTATAGACACCCAGTAATTGTCTCCTTAATCTATATTAGACAAGGCAGAAAGTACGGGAGGGGGGCAGCAAAAAAGAGTGGAAAGCATATGGGTTTTAGAATCAGGTGACAATATTAGTTAATAACTAATGTCCAAGGCTCCTTTTCTTCTTCCATAAGATGAAAATAATGTTTCCCTTGCCGGATTGTTGCAAAGACTGAATGGGCTAATGTAATGGAATGTACTGACAGTCAACTCCCTGAACACAGTGGCTTCTACCATGGCAAATTCCTGTCTCATTCTCTTATATTAACACACCCCAAGAGGGGACTGGGAAAATTTTTAAAATAATAAAAATTAAAAACCTATTAGAGTTTCAGTTGGTCACCAGGTAGAACTTGTACAGAGATCAATACTACCAAGTAGTATCATGTTATTTTTTGATACTCGTAACAATCCTTTGAAGGGCTTATGACTGTCCTCATTACATAGATGGAGAAAAGAAGTTCAGAAGAGTGAAGACATGCTTATGGAAATGTAGATTAAAAGACAAAAGACAAACAAAACAAAACAAACAAACAAAAAAAGCTGGGACTCGAACCTTCTGAGTTTATATTCTGGGGTTTCTCCCCTAGGAGAATCAAGGAACAAACCAAAGGACACACCTCATCTAAAGGCTCGGTGACCTCCTGAGTACCAACCAGTTGATGAACACTAAAATACTCCAATTTCTATGACGATCACTTCTAAATGCTCTAAACATCTCCATCCAAGGAGGAATACATAGTTACCATTCAGAGTCCCTACTATTTACTAGGCACCTTGCTGATTTCCAAATACTCTCTCAAACAACAATACCTCGGGCCAAATCCCTATGTCTGAATTTCCGAGATGGGGGCGGGGGGGGGGGGGAATGGTTTCAAGAATTTAGATAACAAAGATCATAAGCTGGCAAGTGGAGAGCTCAGAGTCAAACCCAAACCTGTCTTATCCCAAAGCTCCTGTTCTTCCCCTTCTATCACAGTGCTCGCTTCCAGAAGCTTTATGATATTCCAATGATTTTTAAATTTCCAAAGAAGCCAGCTTCATGATTTCTTCAGATCACCTTCACTTCATACATAGCACTCAGTATTCACCTGGCCATCTAGAAATTATCCTTTCGAAATAGTGAGTGTTGAAACATAGTTCCTTCTAGGAAGTTTTTATTATTAACCAAGAATTCAGAATTGCCAAAGCAACATCTACCTTTCGATTAAAGACAGACTGCACCTTCTCTATACGTACTATCTAGACACACGGGTCTGATGAGAAGCAAAATTCCTCACAATAATTATACACGCTAATAGCAATGTGGTCTTAACTGAGGCTAAAAGCACAAACAAATGAGAAAAAGGTCTTCAGAAGTGTTTGCAAACAGATGACCTAGAAGAGATGAGATATATTGTGAGTTCAGAAGAGCTAACATGATCATTTCCATTTTACAGAGGGAGAAAAAAACCAGCATCTTACCCAAAAAGTCATATAGCCCGTAAGTCTAAGCAGAGTCGAGATCAAAGGCCTTTGCTGTCCTAATCCAATGCTACATCAGGGTTCCAGGCTGGGTCATGTTATCATGTTGCAAGGAAAAAGTCCCTTGCTGTCTTAGCTTCCCCAGGCAGAGCTATCAGGGGAAAAGATGACAACAGCGGAGACCCATTGTCCCTACCTACTTAAAAAAAAATGGATGAGGTCATATATTTAATGTTTTCCATCTAAAAGTGACAAAAAGTGCTAATAATCAAATGCAATTTAAAAAAATGTTTAAATACTGCCATGCATTTACAAGACTGTACTGAAACTTTTATAATCCCTCTGATCATGCATCTCAAACACATTCATGGGAATAAGGGAAAAAAAACATCCAGGAAACAAGAACTTTAGCAATAAAGCCCTAATGAGCTCACTGGAACTTAATAAGTTGGTATGATTTTTAAAAATCACAGAATATTTGAGTCTTATGACAACTATCTCATTCAACTCCCTCATTTTACATTTGAGAATTATCCACATCAGGCACCTAGTCAGATGCCACCTGGCCTATTAGTTGTACATGTATGAAGCTTGAATCTGGGTCCTAAAACTGATCTTTTCTGTATATACTAACACTGCTGCCACTGAAGACTGCCTTAATTGATTAAGATCAGTAGCCTCACATTGGCATTTAAAGCTACAGAATGTCAATGTAATTTATTCAGCATTTTTAAGACAATTTCATTAAATCCAATAAGATGAGCTAAAGCAGTAGACTAGTTAATACTACCTGAGTTAGGGTTATATTAGGTGGGAATCACTGTTGGCATATAACATGGAAAACATTCAAAAATGTTTAAATTTAACTTTGAACTGAACTTAGTCCTGAAAGGGCAGCTCACCAAGTAATTGACTAGTCTGAATTAAATTTACTAAGAAAATCTAGTTGTGCCTGGAAGAAACGTAACAGAAGCAAAGATTTTTGTGTGCATCCCTTGATCTCTAAAATAGGATTATATGACGATAGGACACCCCCTCTCCCACCTCTGAAAATAAACTTCTAACTCTCCATTCTCTTTGAGGGACTTAGCAGCCATCCAGGGCACTTCAAGGGGGGCAAACAATGGATTGGTGTAAATTATGAGTAACTCCCATCCTCTGAAAATACTTTGAAAACAATACTCTTAAAACAAATACACCTCAATTCCAAGTACGTAAATGGACCTCCATTTGGCAACTGTTACCCAAATTTGCCATTTACATTCTAAGTTGTTATGTAACCAAAAAATACAAACATCCTTCTGGGAAATTTACATGAGAAAATTCTTTCGAAGACCATATGAAAGGGTCCACTAGTTTAATGATCTTAGCTGAGGAAACTTCCTGTAAGAATGAGAAATGGAAATAAGAGAAACAATACCCAGAATGAAAAGCACCAAACATATTAACATTTATCAGGGGACTCGTAACCAGCATTTGTTAAAGAGGATTTTAAGATTAATAGCTAAAATGAGATGAGACTTAATACATATATCAACTAATCTATATGTTTGTTACACACACAGATCTCGAAAATAGTCACTAAATATAACTTACAACCCTAAACAATTGTTTGCTGATTCTCCTTTTACAAAGTAAAAACCTGAAGATAAATAATCATCCCAAAGACGCACACTGCTGACATCTGGGCCAGATTACATCAAACACTGCAATTCTGTTCAAATAGCGCAAGAGAGTAAAAAATTTTTTCCCAATTTAAACCTGTCCCTAGAGCCATAAAGAATGAAAAACTGCCGAGTCAACAGCTTCTGGGTTTGCGTGTGTGTGTGTGTGTGTGTGTGTGTGTGGGAGGGGTGATGTTTTTGTTTGCTTGCTTTTCATTTTTTACTTCACCCATTTGTAATACGTCCGATGTACTTCTCTCTCCCCCCCCCAACCCCCGCCCTGCAACCATTCATTGGCTACGTATCGCTCTGAACTTGCACTTTGAATTATTATGGAACAAGCCTCATATGCTAAAATGCCAAAAGAATTGGCTACTAGCACAGAAACCATTTGAAGGACACCAGTAACTTTTGTTAAGGCTATTGTTTTATAGTTAAATGCCATTCAGAGCAACTTGAACCGGACCTTTCTACTATCAAAGAGAGCAATTCAGTGGGTTGCCTGGGATTTGGCTGGCAGGCCATCCTAATATTTATCTGGGGACAACCTTCATCTCTGGCTAGAAAATACGAACACAGAGTTTGAAATTGACCAAAGTAAGGAAAGTAAATACTACGGGAAAGACTTAATCTGGATTTGCTGGAGCTATGACGCAAATGATGGGAACACGTAATACTTTGTTGTAACACACTCGTGTGTGTGCGTGCACGTGCATGCACATACATGTAAAAGCAACTAAAAATAATTAGTATGGCTTTTAGCTAGAATACAACATTCCAGCCTACACCCCAATCTACAACTGTTTTCAAAAATAAAGTCTGAAGGACATAACCAGTTGTCCTCCCATACTCTCAAAAAAATCTGTTCAACCACTCCGATTTCAGTGCTGCTTTTCATTAGCAAAAGGTAGGAAAAAGGGAATTTGTGAATTTTCGGAGCCAATTTCAGAAGTTTTAAATAATTGCCTTATAGAACCTAGATCAGGCAGCGCAGTTAGGGAGTCAGAAGTCCTAATACAGAACGTGTGGAGGAGAAGAGGGAGGGACAAGAACAAGCATACCCTGGGCTTTCTTCCTAAGCTTCAGCATTCCTTATCTTCTTATTAAGAATAAATTTTCAAGCATTTATCTCTTCTAAGCTCTACAACTAACTTCCTATCCCAAATAAAGATAATCTTCAGATATAATAAAACTAAGGGGGAAAGGCAGACTTTGTAGCATCTGGAGTGACAAGTTGAGAAAAGAAACGTGGTAACCCACAGAAAAATCTCAGTCCGGGTTAGATCTGACTTGTAGCTTAAAGTTAGCTCAACTTTTCAGGTCCTCCTCTTCTGAGATGATGAACTCATACTATCATTTTTAATGAGAGGCTCATATCCGTCTTTGATGTGTGAAAGACACTCCCAGCTGGAGGAGAGTACAAGAAAGATCTAAAATATTTGCTTCAGCTGCGAAGAGCTATTAATGAAAGTTTAGAAAATGAGGTAGCGTTAGAGGGGGAGATTCTTAGGAATAAAGATGACATGCTCTCATCTTGTGAACTCTAGGGGGAAAAACAGTCCAGTAAAATGAAATCTGATAAATAACCTTCTTCCCTTTTCTACACACCCAAATTTTTCACCCTTCTCCACCTCGTCCAGAGTGCATTCTTAACCCCCGGTAGGCAGGAGACAGAAAGCGGGCTTCCCAGAATTTGCTATTCACACTAAACACCAACAGTGAGGTTCACACAATAAACACATGGGTTAGGAAACCCAAGAGATTCATCAGCTCATATGGAGAAGTTTTAGAATTAATTCTTAAACGTAAGTGTTTTTAAGGAGGGGAGGATGTATCGTGAAATCTGTACAAAGGGGAACTCTTAACACAAGTTTGAAGAATTCTAGATAATTCTCTGTACCGCTTCATGTTCTGAGATTATGAGCATTTTCTTTTTGTCAAAAAGCAAGCCAAAGGAGAATCTGGCTTTCTTAATCACCTATTTAATCTATCTAAATATATTTTCTAACAATCCATTCTTAGTTCAGTGTACAGAAAGCTACCATTAAACAACTTCCATTGGCCATTAAAGTTTTTTTTTCAATTTAATTTTTTTCAATTTAACTATTAACCATATTGACATATTTGTAAAATATCACAAAGTGAAATACCACTTTAATTCACCATGTTACACAGCAGCTACATAAGGCAAGAAAGTCTACGGGAGAAAAAATATTTACTTCTGTCCTTGGCATTAGAAATCCACACAAATCTGTAGCATTTAAAATTTCCAATACAAAGTATTAAACATAGACAAAGATGTAATTGGTAATGAAAGGAGGCTCTATAAAGATTTTCTATGCAGACTCTGGGACATTTTCAATCACTCTTAGGTGGTCTACAGAGTAACTACATTCCCTGAATGAGCAGTGAAGAGTCATAGAGGGAGCAAAGCATCTGAGACCTTTTCATAGGATTTCCCTTTGATAGAAGGAAAAGAGAAGCCTGTGATGAAAAAATAAGTTCCTTCCTGGGGGGAAAAAATTCTGTTACTAACTCCCAAATTCGATGTTCTATATATAACATTTTTACCCATATATTAACAACTTTACAAAGTAGGTCTCATTGTTTTATAGATGTGGGAAATGAGGATCAGAAGTCATGTGTTTTCATTTGTCCCATGGCTAATAAGTCAGAACTTGAATCTAGTTCTGACTAAACCTAAGAGCTTTACTTTAGAACATGAGGTGACTCAGCATGAAGGCATCATCTATCTACCTTCTGTGGGATGCTCTAAGGTAAGGGTGTTGAGGGAAGAAAATGGCGACTGGGATACTTCACCAGTTTTATTCATTCAACAAATACTTACGGAGCACGATCAGGTACTCATAGATGTTCTCTCTCAATTACACTGACATTCTCATGAAGCCTCTAGAAAATTATATCATTTCTCTTCCCAGAGTTTCCATGTTCCTAAGGCCTATGTGCCACTGATTCCTAGGCCAATGTGACATTCCTTTTCTTCCCCTCACACATGCCTGGTTGAAATCATGCCAACCCTCAGCAGCTTTTAGAAGTGATGGCTTTGCTAGAGTATTTATGTTAAAAATAACGATTTTAACAGCACAACTGAAACTAAATATTATTTTCCAACAACCAAAATTTAATAAATGGTTAAGGAGAGAGATGGACAGATAGGACTGTGTATCTTGGGATGACAGTTGATAACTAAGATAGATTTCCTACCCACCATCAACATGTTACAGTTTTAAATAAATAAACTTTGTAAGCAGAATAACTGCTTCCTCTTTTTAGTATGATTAACTTACTCATTTTTCCCAACATTCTATTTGCCTCCCTGTCTTTAAATTCAGATAATGTAGCCTTTGGATTAAAGACAAGAACTAAGGAAGATACTCGTTTCTTGTCTCAATTAAGATGCTGGTTTACAGAGGCAGCAAATCGTCTAAGGCCTTTTCTTAAGATTCTTTTTCATAGCAGGAGATAAGAAACGGCTTCCCTTCCTCATGCCTCAGTTTCCTCAACAGGTAAAAGGAGGAGATACCATGGCTGTCCCTTCAGCTTGAGAGAAACTAAAATTCACCACATGAAGCTCCTGAGTGGGTGGGTGCTGAGTACCATTCAAAACCAACAATTCCCCTATCTCAGTTGCAAGTTCTTACTTTATATTTGAGCCAACACAACACCAATGAAAAGATTAAATCAAGGGTTTTGAGGGGAGAAGGGAGAGGCCAGGCTCAACACTACTGAAAAGAAAGGGCAGCTTTTTTTTTTTTTCCTTATATTGAGAGAGAATTCTGAATTGTCCCAGCCAGAACACTAGGAAGACGTGTGCAATTCAGGCCAGAGTGTGGCTTTTGGAGTGAAGGGGTATCGCAATGCTCTGGAGTTCAGTCTCCCCCGCACATACACAAACACAAGTGCACAGCGCCCCAACGCTGTTTGTCCCCTCGGCCTCAGAGCCCTGCCAGTTGGCAAACCCAAGCCAGGAAGTTGTCAATTCCAATTGCGTTTAAGGCCATGTAGTCCTATTAAAGAAGCCTTGCTGGTTAAGGGGCGTCCTCTGTTTCCAAAGCATGGGAAAAAAAAAAAAAAGGGCGCTCTGCTTAGATTGGAGCTGGCAACTTTCACTGACTAGAGTTTTCAAGGAGCTATGAATGAGTTTAACAAAGGAGGTCTGTGGCTAGTTTCTGGCTGAAGTCCATGTCAACAGTTTTTAAGGTCACAGGCCACACTAACTAACATTTATTCCCAGCAGACCCTGTTCTAAACACAAGCTGTAAGTAGTACAAATTTGGAATTTCTCTGTAATCCCTTGAGATATTCCTGATCCTTCCACATGTTTCTGCCCAATTAAAAACAATTCTCACTTTGCACCACAAGAGAGGCCGAGCTCAGCGATCTCAGTCCATCCTTAGGGTAGATGAACAAAAACCTGGCAAATCAAAGAGCTCGAGTGGAGAAGGGAAGGAATTCAGCTGGATCACACTGAAAAGTGCAGACAGCTCCCCAGGGGCTCAGTTTGTGAAAGAATAAAACGGGTTATGACAGAGATCCTGAGGCCATAAAAAGCAGGTTTGAGGCACGCACTGGGAATAGATTCCTAGTCCCCTTACACAAATAAGACAGAAATTTCTGAGAATATTAAAAGGTCAGCTAAGTGAGTAGAGAATAGCTATAATCGATAGGACAGAAATTAATACAACCATTTGTCAATTAAGATGAACTCTAACTCACTTTTAATATTTTCAAAATCAAAATGCTTCCTGAAATCAATGTGAAAACTTAACACAGCCCTCTTCTCCCCCCCTGAAAAGCCATTTTCACGTCAATGGTGCATTTCACAACTGATGGTGTTATTTTAAATCTTGCAAGGCAACACAGGAATAATGACTTTGAGCTGAGCATCAAAAATCTCACTTAATCCTCAAGGCTACCTTGGGAAGTATCTTCTGTTTTACGGATGAGGACACAGATTCAGAAAAGTGATATGATCTGCTTACATTCCTATAGGTAGCAAGTGGTAGAAGGATAATTTGAACACAGATCTTCCCAGGGCTCAAAACAGAGATATTCCCAGAGCTCAAATCTATACCACAAATTGGGGGGGGGGGGATGACAACACAAACCCACTAGAGTATCAGTCATCAGTTTGGTAGTTAAAGCATGTTGTTTGTAACTTCTATATATTTGGAATCATGTGTTTTATGAAGGTAGATACCATTTTCCAAGCTAAAAAATACATAAATTGTGGTACAATGAATATTTGGATTGTTCATGACAGGATAAAACTGCCAGAAGAACTACTTATTAAAGACATAAAAAGGGGCACCTGGGTGGCTCAGTTGGTTAAGGGTCTGCCTTCAGCTCGGGTCATGATCCCAAGGTCCTGGGATTGAGCCCCTCCTCAGGCTCCTTGCTCAGGGGGGAGTCTGCTTCTCCCCCTCCTCCCCATGACATGCTCTATCTCTCTCTCAAATAAGTAAAAACTTAAAAAAAAAAAAAAAAGACGTAAAAAGAAGAAAATCAGGAATGCCCGTAATCCCATTACCTAATTATTCTTATTGTTAATACTTTATTATCTAAGCAACCCATCATTTTTCTATGAATTTCTTACAAATACAGATCATATCATAATTCCTCTCTTGCTCCTTCTGTATAACAGTATGTCCTAAATGTTCCTGGTAACATTAAAGGATCAACAAAAACATCATTTTAATGGTGAATCTGTATCAGAGTTTCAGCTCTCCCCCTCCACAAATGGTTTTTAATTTTTCATTCCATATGCTACAATAAACATCCTCATATACATACATATATATATATTCCTGAGTTTTCCTTAGAACAGATTCCCAAAAGTGGGAATAACTTAAGGGTTTTGAGTATATATTGCCAATCGTTTTTGAGGAATGTCGGACCATTTACACCCTCCCTTACCAACAGTGTGTAAATGCCCACCTTGTGGCCACCAAGAGTCATCTTTAAGCTGACATGACCATGTTCATGAAGACTTGGTTACGCACATGCCCACACAAATCACACCTATGCAAGGACATGATGTTCCAAACTGGTCTGTCCTTCTAGCAATAACTCTAGCACTGTGTAATGTTGTAAGGTGCCAATGACTACCTTGCCAGGATCTTTGCTTATATTATCTCTAATCCTCACCAAAAAAGTAGATATGAGAAAATTAAGGCTCAAAAAGAGTAAATAGAGCAGCGAAAAGCCAATGTCCACATTGGCAGCACATAGGATTCAAGCCCTGCATGGACTCCTGACCATGCTCTCCAGGTCATGCCACCTCAGAGTTCATCCTACCATTCCGGGATGCTCAGCCTTCCTCGCACCTCCCCACGGGCTGCCTTTTTATCTAGCAATGCCTCTTTAGACAATGAGGTCAGTGAAGGAGGATAATACCTAGATCTCATGGGCTTTGAGGAAGAAGAGAGCAGGTTTCATGTCTTCTCCAAGAAGCAAGGAGTAAGCAGTAGCACTGTGCGACTACGGCACTGCTCAACACAGCTGTTAGAACCAGAAAATGACACTGCCACTTTAGAAAGCAATGTGGCATTATCCGATAAAACTGAAGAGAAACAAGTCCTATGACACAGCTATTCAATTCCTAGGTTTATATGCCAAAAACCTAGTGCCTATGTACACCAGGCTACCTCTTCAGGAATGTTCATAAAAGCCATGAACTAGAAATAGCCCAAATGGCTACCTACAGTTGAATGCTTCAGCAAATTATAGTATAGTCATACAATGTGGAATGCTACAGAGCAAAGAAAACAAACAACTCTAAGCAAAAGCATGGTTGAATCTCAACTGTTCAGGAAAAGAAATAAGACTTAACTCCAAATTGTATAATTCAATCCATACAGAGCTCAAAACCAGAGAAAACTATATCACATTACTTAGGGATACATACACAGGTGACAAAAATTATTCTGGGGTGTGGGAGATTTCTTACATAGGTATTTATACATAGGTATTAGGTATTTATACATAGGTATTAATAATATATAATTATTACTGTGTACTTATATTTGCATATGAGTGCACATATATGTACATATTTATATACTCATGTAGACATACATGTGTATGTGTGTGTGGTTTAACTCCATGTACTTTTCTATTTGCAGATTTTATTTCACAATTTGCAAAAGACAGGCACAGGGTTGTAATTAAATATTTACATAGCAGACAATAATCAAAGAACTTTATTTATCAAGTCTTCACTGTTTTAATTAATCTTCACTACAATAGTCTGAATTAGTATCATCATCAATCCACCACTGAAGTAACTGAAACAAAGATAAATGATGGATAAGCGAAAACATTTTTATTATAAAGGCAATTTTTAAGATAAAAAAAAAATCAAACATGGCACAAGTGTTCTTTCTATTACAAGACACGTACTGAATCTGAGGAAAGGATGAGTTCAGGGAGGAGCTCTACTATATGAAAGTTAACTATCTCTTCAAATAAAAAGATCTAGGGCACCTGGGTGGCTCAGTGGGTTAAGCCACTGCCTTTGGCTTGGGTCGTAATCTCAGGGTCCTGGGATCGAGTCCCGCATGGGGCCCTTTGCTCAGCGGGGAGCCTGCTTTTCTCTCTCTCTCTCTCTCTCTGCCTACTTGTGATCTCTCTCTGTCAAATAAATAAATAAAAATCTTTTAAAAAAAAAGATCTAGAATTATAATATCTGGGGAATTTTAATGAAAACTAAAAAAAAAAAAAAAAGAAAGAAAAAAAAAAGAAGATATATATAAAAATAAGTATTGTCTCCAGTGGTCAGAAAACACTGGTTATCTTTAATGAGGATGATCAATATTTAGTATACTTTCATATACTAATAAAAAAGAAAAAAGTACAAACTAAAAATTTCTCTAAAACTGGTTTCTAAAACTAGAGTTCTTCTAAACAGAGGTGACCATAAAATTTCTAACTGAGCAGGAAACTAGACCTTAGCAAATATATTTCCTTAAGTCTTTTGGCTTGGGATTGTTTTTGTTTGCAGTGGCTTTTTGTTTTTTTGTTTTTCACTCCCCCAAAGACTTCTTGCTTTCCTACGGGGTTAAAATTTAAAAAGAAAAAAAAAAGGGAGAAAGAGGAAACCAGTCATTAAGAGCTCAGGCAAAAAAGTACAGGGCACTAAATTTCACCCAACTTCGTTTTCCATCACCTTTAAAAAGTTTTTTTTTTCTTAATGTTAAGTTTTTTAGAGCAAGGACTTTTTGCTGCATTTTGGGCTCATTAATACACATAAAGAGCTAGTTAAAATACCAGACTGAATAAATGAACAATGGGACAATTAACCCCACATACAAAGCTCCACCCACTTTACTTCAAAGGCATTTGAAATAGAATGGATTAGAAACCATAAACGATGCCTCTCAGAATTAATTTTATAATAAATAGTGCTTTGTGTTACAGATAAGGGGTTAAAAATCTCCGTAGCGGCAGTCTAACACCTGTGAACTGAGTTAAAGGGCAACTGCCCTTGGTTGTGCTGAAGATTACTGATATTTTCCTGTCCCATGAATAAGAAATAAAAACCTACTCAATTTCCACTGCATACACTAAGACAGAATTTAATTTTACCTACAATGTTTAAAAATTCCATATATTTCTACATAAAGTTTTAAGATATGTGTAATTTGTTCTCATTCAGAATGTAATTATTCAAAAATCAAAAATGTATATTGCTATTTAACTTTAAAAGTATTCCCTCTATGCTACGTTACTGTTTTTGCCATGCACAACTCATACTGATGAAAAGAAATTAAAGATGTAAATATGGAGAGGAAAAGTAAACTAAGTACTTTATTTACCACTCGATTTAATTGAAGACTTTTGATACTATTTCCATATTTTATGTTCATTGTTTTCAGAAGTTAGTAACTATTCCTCCTCGTCAAGAATCTGGTAATAGCTCATGCGTTAAGATAGCAAGTAGTTGAGGGTTTTTTTTTTTAAACAAAATTACCAAAATAATTAGCCAAATGACAAAGTCACTACAGCAAATGCATTTTTTAAAAGAATCTAAGTTTCAGCAAAAAATACTTTCTCAGATTTTCCTAAGAGCTTTCTTCTCTTATAAATCAAATTCACACAAAGTACACAGTCAAAAACATTCTCAGGAAAGAATATTTAATGATATGCAAAGATGCTCACACTGTACTACATGAAAAGGCTAGATACAAAACTATACCTACAGCATGATCCCATTCAAGGGAGAAAACTCCTCTAGTCACTATTAGAGTCATGGGGCGTTAAATCATCGCTTCTCTTTTCTCAAGTTTTCTAAATTCCTCTAACGAGAAAGTGTATCTTCATAATCTCATAAAATGACATCCTGAAAAGAAGTGGTTCATAATTGGTTATGAGAACTCTAGGATCTTCCAACGTTAGATGGCATAATGATTTTTGTTTGACATGATATAAAGAGGTACACAATTACCTCAGTCTCCTGGAGCTTCTCCATGAGGGACAAATGCTAGGCTTCCCACTGCTTCTAAACTGATCACTGGAAGGGCCAGACAACCTAAATTCAGACTCTTCTTTGTATTCACAAATCTAACTTGCTCTTAAAATAAGAGTGCAGCTTAGATCCAAAGGGCAAGTTTAGGTGTGAAGCATATTGAGTTATTTTCTTTCTACCTCCTGCCCAGTGAAAAGCAAAGATAAGGCTCAAACTAATGCCTTCTGCTGGTTGTTGCTGTTATAGGAAAGTGGCTTGCTTGGGGGAAGGCGGGGGGAGGGTCCCAAAATATTTGGTGACGCTCAAACTCCACTAAAAAGCATCAACTGGCTTCTCCTGCAGAATGTTTTCCATCTCCCAAAAAGGGTTCCTCGGGAGGAATTCTTAAGACTTTTTCAGAAGGCAGGCTCAGTTTTACTGGTTTTCCATTCAAACATACTTTGCTTCAGATTTAAACAGAACCGATCATTTTCTTTATAATGATATGGTTGGATAGTTCACATAGGCTGCAATGACGCTGGCCTTGATGCTAACTGGAGGTTACTGAGTTTAGAAAACCCTTAGATCCAGGTGGCCTTGGCCTTATTCTCCTGAGCTGAAAGGATCATTGCCATATCCTGGACAAACTCTGGACTGGGGGGTCAAAAAGACCACTATTAGCCAGCTAAAGAATTTGGGACAAAAATCTCTTTTCAGGTCTCGATTTCATGATTTATAAAACGAGGGTGGGCTGTGGTATATTATTTCTAAGATCTCTTTTTGACAGCTCACCTCTGAAATCATTGTGCAGTGGCAAACTACCCATCAAGGCTCCTTTAACTAAATATATACAGAGAGATGAAAAAACTTTTGAAACTTGTAATGGCTGCTTTGGTGGCAAGAAAATAAAATTTGAGTTCTGAATCAGGGCCAAAAGTAAGTTACTAGAAATATGCCCAAAGCTGGTGAGAGCATGAGCTTTGGCTTGGATTTGGGGTTCCAAACCAAAGTCCCTCCCTTACTCCTGGTGAGATCTCAAACAAGTCACCCTATGGCCCTCAGTCTCAAGCCCCGACTTCTCTATAATGGAGATAATTTCATAAGGTTGCAATAAGATTAAATGAGAATTATGTAAGCCACGTGGCAGATCAAATGCTAACGAATGATCACATCCCCCTCTTTTCCAAATCCTCTATAATGAGTTGTCCTGACTCAGTCTACCCATCTACAAGATGGACTAACAACATTAACCATCCGCAGTAGTTGCTAGAGGTAGCAAGAGGAGTGGTATATGGGGGTAGGGGGGTGGAGAGAGAACCAAAGTGCCCTCCTGGAGTTCCTACAGTAGTTTCACCTGTTGCTCTGTAGTAAGCTTCATGAGCCTTAAGACAAGGAAATCCTCTGTTTTCAAAACAAATCAAGAAAATATCACGGTCTCTTGTAATCTCCAACTCATTCAGTCTCAAAATGAAGAATTTCTTTTAGCCAAAGTCTTGAAGTTTCCCACACCTAGAATGTGGGTTCAGATCGCTTAAGGGAAGGCTGCTCTCTATGCTGGTGTCCTTTGAAAAGGACCAGGAGGAGGAGAGAAGTTTCCTCCTGAGGAAGACAGCCCTGAGACCGGCTGCTGCCACAGAAGACACACCTGTCTTTCCAACTGTCCAGCTTCCCAGCCCTCCAACAGCAGGCCGCTAGGAGAGCAAGGACAGTTTCATTTATTTCCCTTTCTGCTCTTCAAAGGTGATTTTTTTAAAAACTGTATGGCTTGTTACTATTGTTGAGTGGTGGCTCCCAGAGGATTATAAGTTTCTAAGCATGAAGGCATCTGTGTGGCAATAAAACATGCACCATTTCCCAACTAGTACATTTTTTTATTAAGAAAAAAAGTTATCACCTCCCACCAAGTGATGTGATGAGCACACTTCCCATGCAAACCTTCCAAAATACTAAAGATCTCAAAAAGGGTCTTAAACCCTACACTGTAAACCCAGAGCCTCCACAGACCCGCTCCCATGGGTTCAGCTGCTCACAGATCCACAATGGGCAGAACTGTACTCTGCCTTAGCAATGGAGCCTTCTCCCAGCTGACCATTCAGAAGACAACACTGTTCCCACCCTACTTCTGCAGGGAGGCATGAAGAAGAAATCAAACAGCTCCAGAGAGATGGAAATACTCGAAAAGCAGAAGAAAGTCTTCCGTTTAATAGTATGAAAGATCCAGGTTTTCCAAATGGTACTTAAGGCACTGGGGAAGAAAGGCTGATTTCTCCCAGAGGGGCCCCAGCTTTGATGCCCAAACTGCCCTCAAACATCAGGCTGTGCCGTTTTGTATAGCAGGGTACCCTCAGGCGAGACAACCATAAATAGCTTAAAACAAGAATAGGAGATTCCATCTGTTTCTGGAATATTTCAGCAGCACCTGCTTTCAAGGTAAAAATCTGGGAGCTGTCCCCACAGCCTTCCTTCCCAACTCCCTTCCCCATCCCCCCACACACTTATTTTAAACCAAAGTAGCTAACACACAATCCACCCAAAAGGGCTTCTGCCACTGCACCTGCCTAAGGAAAGAGCCCTTTGATTTTTCTCCTGAACTGTATGTGTTGTTTTAAAAACACTGGAACAGTTAGAGAAACCAAAGTTCTTAAAACCAGACTCTTTTATTACTTCTAGCCTTTTTTTTCCTCTGTGAAAACTGAGCTTTTCTGTGTTTATAGCAGAAATGAGTACCATGCGGATGAAAAAGGACGTAATAGTTGTGTCTGCCATTAAGTCAGAAAGTGTTCCAGAAGGAAGATGGTTATCACTTAACACAATTAATGTCTAAACACAAGCCCGTATGCCAACTTGCATGGAAAGGAGGACAAGAATTCCCCAACAGGGTCCCAGGAACATATTTCATTGTTAAAACAATGACAACAAACAAACCTAAAGTCGAGGCTTGAAAATTCCAATCTAAATCAGTGTGGTACCCCCAATGTGCTGGGCAGCGTCCCTCTAACAATGGCCAGAAAATCCCAAGCAGGTACAGATGGCAACTGCAGGTACAAAAAGCCATTTTCCCTTTGGTCTACAAACATCAGTGTTTCCAGTGCCTGCTCTATCATCCGATGATGCTCATTTGCTATGGGGTAAATCCAAATTCTTGAGCATGTCCCACAAGGGTTTTCCCAACCCGTCCCAACTCCAAGACATTTATGGCATCAGCTCCTGCCAACGCCATCACATCGGTGTTCCGTCTTGCCATATCTTTCATTCTCTAGGCCTTAACAAGACAGTTCTCACTGCCTACAAAATTCTCCTCCAGTTCTCCTCCAGTTCAACCCCCAGTGGTTCCTTAAGATCCAGTTTAACTGGAAACTATTAGCAACACTTCCCTGATTCTTCAAGCCCGAGAGGGGCACTGCCAAACCAGTGACCCCAAGGAAACCTGCACATGCATATTTTTTTTAAAAATAGAACTTATTAGTGTATTTTGCTTCTTTACTTAGTCCCTTCCCAAAGACTCTCAGGGTGGCTCCTGAGACAAAGGATGGCCAAAGTGAAACAGATAGGAGGTGGGTATCAAGATCCAAGGTGTCCAGGGGACGGTGCACCCAGAAGCACATTAAATTTTAAATTTGGTAAAAGACCAAAAGTACATATTATTTTCAGTTTGTAAGACCAAGTTTTAAAAGTTCAGCTCATCAAAATCTTGCATGAACAGGATATCTGAAAGGTTCTCATGGGGGAACCTATTGCCTATTTTGGGATAAACAAAGGCTAAAGACCAAATGTTACACACTGCTCATTCCTGGTATATACTAGGTACTAAGGTACCTCCTAATTGAGTAACAATTTAAACATTAAAAAAAATTAGATATTGTTTTGATGAAACAAGTTATTTCTTCCCAAAATGTATAACAGGTCCTGAACAGTTTTATATGGGTGTATGTGTATGTATGTATGTATGTATGTATGTGTGTATATATATATATATATATATATATATATACATACACACACACATATATATATATTTTTTATTTTTTTATATTTTATTTAGTTACTTGAGAGAGAGAGAGAGAGGGACACAAGCAGGGGGAGAGGCAAAGGGAGAGGGAGAAGCAGGTTCCCCGCTCAGCAGGGAGCCTGATGCGGGGCTCAATCCCAGGACCTGGAACCATGACCTGAGCAGAAGGCAGATGCTTAACCAAATGAGCCACCCAGGCACCTCAAACTTCCTCAAGACTTAAATAAGATTCTTACACATAAAGGAGAAAATTGTAGAACATAATTATTTTTAAAGTTCCTTTATAAAGAGTAAAGAAATTTAATTATTGTATGACATCTCTTCCACAGTCCACTGCCCACAAACAATGCAGTTATGACTTTGAACTCAGGCTCTTCCTGTCCCTCCAAAACCAGAAGTTGGCTATAAATAACGTATTTCATTACAGTTTAGCCTTCATGGAACATGGGTCATTCGAACGAATCAGAAGCTGTGAAAAAAATTATGGTTCTAGGTCACTTTATGCTCTTTGAAAGACTTCAGAGGTAAATGCTTATACCACACATCAGACTCAGCTGGTGCTACTGGCAAATGCCACCACACTCTCACACGCTCCTGGGTGAGAGGAAGGTAATGAGGACGGACTTACCCGTAACCGTTGTTCTCCTAGCTGTGCTTTTAATCCCATATTGACTACCATGCAGCACAGAATTAAATAATATTATGACCAATCGCGAGGAAAAGTAAAACGTTTTAATACAAAGAACTAGTCAACTGTGGGAAGACCTAACTCATTTGACTTTACATACCATGGTATTTGTGTTAATGAGACTTGTTTATACTCTAGGACAACTACATTTCTGTCAAAGTTAGCTGGTGAAAGAATTCAAACCAACCTTTTTTTTCTTTAAAGATTTTATTTATTTATTTGACAGACAGAGACCACAAGTAGGCAGAGAGGCAGGCAGAGAGAGAGGGGGAAGCAGGCTCCCCGCTGAGCAGGGAGCCCGACGCGGGGCTCCATCCCAGGACCCCGAGATCATGACCAGAGCCGAAGGCAGAGGCTTAACCCACTGAGCCACCCAGGCACCCCTCAAACCAACTTTTAAAAGATGCTTCAACACTGGGCTTATGGATCAGGAATTCTTTCCTTCATAAAACAAGGATTACTAAGTGCCTACTGGGCACAGACATTCCTCAATATACTTTGGGTACATTTGTGAACACAACAGATAAAACTTCCCAGGCTTCATGGACCTTACATTCTAGGGGGAAGGAAAAGACAATGCTTCTTACAATGAACCCAAGCGTACACTGTATAAAGGATGTCTAAGAACCTTTCACCGCAAAATGAAGTTTACATTTTCTAACACGGGCCTAGTCCTTTATGGGCACAAT
This sequence comes from Martes martes, assembly GCF_963455335.1. Taxonomy (NCBI): domain Eukaryota; kingdom Metazoa; phylum Chordata; class Mammalia; order Carnivora; family Mustelidae; genus Martes; species Martes martes. The sequence goes on from NC_137900.1 coordinate 85,308,867, forward strand.
GCCTGTCACTCAACAGCTAGATCTCCTTGGTGAGATTCAAAGATACACCTCTTACAACTAACAGAGATAAGTTTGAGAATATGAACCACATCTTCCTATAAATAACTGTATTTCACATTTTCTCTTGAACTGGTGTCCCACAAAGCCTGTCCTCTCACTCAGAGCCTTTAGCGTCCTGTTCTTCCACTCAAATGGAATACATCCCCTGTTTCTGAAAGCCACGCACACAATATCTTGGCCGAGCACTGCACTAAGTGCTGGAGATACAAAGTTGTGCAAGACACAGTCTTTACCCTTAAAGAGTTAATGTCACAGTAACAGGAAGAAGAGGTAAAAAGAAGCTCAAGGTTTATGAGTGTGTGACTGAAGTACACAGAGCATGCTGGGTGCACCCAGAGGAGAGGATGATTACCTCTGCCTGGAGAACACTGCTGTGGGTGGATGGATAAATGTGTGAAGGCAGAAAGGTCCAACAACTCCTATGGGCCAGAAAGCACAGGAGCCTGGGAGAGCAGTCAGAGAGGAAGTGATCCTAAGAAGCTAAATGCTGAAACTGGGGAGGCTATGTCTGCACAGACACCATCACCAGAAGTTATGCCTCCCATGGGAAGAAATGGAAAGCAAAAGCAGAGGTGGCTTAGGAACAGACTAGTTAGAGGACTGGGCACACCGAGAACAGTGGCTGGACCTCAAGGCACCGGTTAACTAATGGGAAAGCACCTGGGGGGTAAAAAAAAAGCAGAGAGTCCAAGCATTTCCAAATGGCAAGGAGACCAACAGTGCCAACAGAACACCTGTGTTCTCCCGACAGACCTCTCCAGTGAACACGCTGCCAACCAGTCACTCAAGGTTAAGAGCAGACCCTTCCATTCATATGCCAGTGTTCCCAATCCAAGCCACAGGGGAAGTGCCACTGGGCATACCTTCCACATACGCACAAGCTGGATGAGTTAAAGTGAGTCCCCCCCACCTACCCATGGCCCAGAATTTATCTGGACTCTATTTTTAACCATAGTCACTATCCTCTGGCACTAGAATATCAATAGTAAGAAGCCACCGTGCCATGGAATTGCCCTGTGCATTATATATAGCATTCTGCAGCATCATCCATCTCCCCAGTTAATCTTGGGAACTCCTCAAGGGCAGGGACTAGCTAACAGTAGGCACTCAATTAAGGGCTGACAAACAAATGAATGAATTAACCCACCCCCTTTTCCCGCAGTTCCAAGCTAGTGTAACGGATAGAAAACACACCCATGGCTGCTATTTTTCATTCTAAATGATGGCAGCACGAAAGCTAATCAACCAGCTTTTTGTAAGCATGACACCCATGACCCTCCATGCAGACACACGCAGTCGAATACTGGAATCAGAGGAGAGCAATTTTTAAATTTAAATTTTTAAATAAACAGTTTCCTAGTCCCAGAAATGTGAATGACTCTGATAGTGTCCGTTCGGAGTACGTCCCAGCTTTCAAAAGAAGAAACGCTGTAAACCCAAATATTCTGAGAAAACAAACAAAAACCTTTCTGCAAAACTTCAAGAACTTGTCTTACACCCTCATCTCCTCTAAATGACCATATAAATACACAGTGCCCTGGCCAAGGCTGAAACCGAACATTAAGCAAAAATGGAAGAGAAAATTTTATTTAAAAAAGAAAAAACAAAAATTGAACATTGTTGAATCAAAAAAATAAAGAATCGTTTACATCCGACTCCGATACTCTGGGCAGGTAAGCCCTGGGCCTGGGCTACTGAGGCAAGCTTGAGAGCAGCTGCACCACTTAACCTCGCAGACCATCTGGGTTGTCCCTCCTTCCTGTGGTTGTTCCAGCAGTTGCCCTCGAGGGCCTGAATTACAGATGTGAAGCCTGGTGAAGGAGAGAGCTGACTTTGTTGATTAACAAGAAGATTCGTGTAGAGAAACGCAAACGCAATAGCCCAGACTGACAGTTACTCAGCAGAGGCACCTCAAAAGTCAGCCCCTCTTTCTCCTGCGGTGTGAGTGTGTGTGTGTGTGTGTGTGTGTGTGTGTGTGTGTGTGTCTTTGGGGGGCTGGGGTGGGAGGTCTTTTCTTGGTAAGGAGAAGAAGAAAGTCCAAAAATGAATGTACCAGAGAACCACTCTTTCTGGAATTCACAGAGCCTGGCCTTTTATCCCTGGGCACAAGCCCAAGATTGGGGACCCGGGTTTTGTCAGGGGCACCTCCCCGCTGGCCTGCCCTGGGCTGCTCCACACGAGCAGAGAGAGACAGGAGGCAGGCCCCTCTGACACCTACTTAACCGAGGCAGACGGAGAGGAGAGTGTGTGGGATGCCTTTACTTCCCCCCTGAGGAGGCGCCCAGCAGGAGCCCCCAGAGCCAGCAGCTCCAAAATCGGATTTCCACACGTCCTCCCACCCCAGAACACACCTTGCCTCTCTGGCAGGAGGAAACAGAGCATTGAGCAAGCGTGGCTCTGGTGTATGAGGAGGCTTTAGAAGACCTAAAGAAGCCTTCCTCCAGGATTCTGTACTTTTTCCAAACCTCTAGAGAAGTAGCCAAGTTGGGAAAGAGTTCCTCCCTCACTGACCCACAGAGGGCAAGGGTGTTACTTTGAGGAGGACACAATCAGTGTCTGCAAGACGTCCTGAGCTACAGACACATACTTTATTAATAATCTTACATACACAAAATGTCCAAGGGAAAGCCTAACAGGCTAATTTCTGACAGCTCCAGATAACAGCAGGAGGAACTGAAGCCACGCTGACTCCCCGGCTTCCACATACTCCACAGAAGCAACGATCCCTTTCCCACCCAAGGGATGTGATGCAAATACATAAATACAATTATCTGCAGAACTTAAAGTGCAAGAACGACACGGCCAAGTCCTTCTCCCCAAGTGCAGTGACTTGTGGGAGACAGACAGGAAAATAAAAAGAACAGCTGGAAAATTTAACGACAGAGGAACGACGCAAAGGCTGACACTGGTTCACAGAACTAGCCAATAGTCAAAGCCACTCTCCCTTACCTTAAGATACAGAAGCAGCTCTTCGCTCCTGAAGATAAGCGGCAGAACCCGAATCTCTGTTTGCTGTCAATGTCAGTGAGCACGAACGTGAAGTTCTGGCCAACTTGGCTCACTGTGAGGCTGCAGCAAAGACAGGACAAAGGGGGAAAAAGGAATGTGCAATAAGTTTCTTGATAAAGCATCTGATCATGACAAGTCGTTGAACCTGTAACATTTCCTTTCTCAGTGGAACTCTTTGTAAATGAACTCGAAATTTACACACTTCGAGGAAACAGACTGTGAGCTAGTTAAAAAAAAAAAAAAAAAAAAAGACAGCAAGCAGCCCATACTAGTGACCACCTCCCTACCCAAGTAGCTACCAAACCTTCTGCTTACTGAGTTCAGGCAGGTAGCCCTGTTAATCATCCCCCCAAATCCTGAAAGGAGCATTCTATTCACCTCATTTTATAGACGAGGAAATAGCCCAGAGCAGCACTGCTTAAGGTGCCAGCTGGGAAGCCACAAAAAGCTGTGTTTGAGACCCAGGCCTTTATGATGCCAAAGCCTACTCTGCCAGCTTGCCGATAAAGGCGCTCCCCCGGCCATTCGCCTAGTCGGGGAGACAGTAATGACAACAGCATTTAAGTGTCCGCTTCGTGCCAGGCATCAAGTTACACACTTGATAAATAGCATCTCCCTTACTCATATTAACCCCGGAAGTTAGACGATATTCCCATTTTACAGAAAAGGAAACGGAAAGACTGACCAGGTAGGTAACTGCATCCTGTTCTCAGAGCTTCTAAGGGGAGATGCTGCATTCCAGAGAGCAAGGTTAGCTACTACTTTCCTACATTCCTGCGTCTTGCAGAATTTTTGAATTTATGAGGAACATACATTTTACAGGACAGAAATGTTCAATGTCTTTTTTTTTTTTTAAGATTTTATTTATTTATTTGACAGAGAGAGAGAGAGAGAGAGAGAACAGGAACACAAGCAGAGGGAGTGGGAGAGGGAGAGGGAGAAGCAGGCTTCCTGACAAGCGGGGAGCCAGATGCGGGGCTCGATCCCAGGACCCCAGAATCATGACCCGAGCCAAAGGCAGAGACGTAATGACTGAGCCACCCAGGCACCCCGAAATACCCAACGTCTTAATGTGAAGTGCTAAGAAATAGAAACGGGCTTTAAAGAAAGAATAAAGAAAAAAAAAGCTAAAAGTTCCCACATGAACACAAAATTCAGTAAGATGCCACAGATAAGAGTGACATAAAATAGGAAATATGTTTCAAGCAATAAAAAAGCACACTACTAATCAGATTAACCTAGAAACTAGATTTGCAGGTGCAAAATGTTTTAAAGATCACTTTCTAAAATCAGCTTACCACTTAGCTTGGATTCCTTTCTAAAAACTTAACTATTCCAAATCCTAATACATAAATTTATGCTAACACAGTATTTTGGAATTTGACATTGAATTATTCAAAGGAACTCATTAACCTATATTGTATTTTACGTACATTGTATTTTACAAAATATTCTCAAATTGACAAAATATTCAAATCAGTGCTCTCACCTATAATTTACTTTCTAAGTTGCCAGCAGAAATGAAAATCATTCACTAGGCCTTTTCCAAAGGCAGACTTATTGGGTCTTTGGATACGACATGAATTCGTTTTTCAAATATGGATAGCCTTCCTTTCTAAAACTCCCTTATAGAAACCACATAAGCAAATGAAAATTAAGGAGACTTTCAAGGCATCCCAGTACAAAAAAGGTCAATGGACCTTACCTGGTCATGTTTAAGGAAACAATTCCATTCCCTAGAGAGTGGTTAGAGCGTGCAAGAAAATAATTCAGAAAGAAAAGAAAGTGTTCCACTCTCCTTGTTTAACTAGGAAGGTGAGCGAAAACAAGGTGGCAATTTAAAAGCAGTGTGGTAATAAAACAGGTGTAAGTAATGCTATCCCTCCGCCATACACAAGCCAGAAGGAGGAACACATTTCTATAAAAGTTATAGAGCTGTCCAGGGGACACCAAACTCTACCTTCTTATGGCTGTTATGCTTTATAAATAAAGCTTGGATACTGTGTTACTATGGTGATTTAATACTATGTTTTAAAGAGGGATTATATGATTAATTTTAACAAGGTTGAGGACTGAAGATGTGTGAGAAACAGGTTTCTAGCTCACATAATTAAAGTGATTGGGGAGAAAAGTGGGCCTCACTGGGGGAGGTGAAAAACTTGAATTATTAAAATATTTAAAGCAACAGGTCACAATGATTCTAAGTTGCAAATAAGGTCATGCTTTTGTGAAATATTATTATGTGAGCATATAAAATATGACTGTTCATTATTTTAACTCAGAGTCTGATTTCCCTTCTAGAATGTTTGAAATGAAACATCCTAGAAGGAAAGGGTATTGATAGGACTGAATGAAAACACTCAGAATCTCTAGGAAAAGGACACAGAATGAACACAACTCGTTTGTGAATTGAGTGTCATTAATTTCCCCATTATCTTTTCACTACCATTAAAAATGCTGAAAATGCTTTTAGTGACATCCTAGGCTCAAAGAAAGATTCATTACTCATTTACTTGGTTCAAATCCCAATTCAATCACTTGTTAACTGGGCCTTCATTTAGCAAGTTACTTAACCTCTAAGCACTGCAGTCTCTTCACCTGGAATAACAATGAGAAACTACTACCCAACCCAAAGGAGGTTTCGGAAATAAGTGAGATCAGCATTTACAATAAAGGCCAGTCCATAATACAAAACAATTAATAAAAGAGATGCAAGCTGTTAAGTTACCATCTAAAGGAAAACAAAAATTCATATTGAAATCATGCATTTGCTCAGAATCTTCCCCACTGACTCGTATTTGTAACCCTTATATGAGCGGAGAAAGGAAGTTTGCCTTTCTCTCTTCTGTTCCATATTTTCCGTAAAGGACAGTCCTCTGGGTGACCGAGGGAGCTGCTCCTGCACTCAGTAAAGTGAACAAAATTCTTTTGGCGTAGGTGGGGGAGGGGTCACAGCTTAGGAGGGAGCACTTGTTATTCTCAGTTGACTCACCTTTCTAATTCCTAACAGGGTGAAGTATAAGCTATTTAAACAAACAAACAAACAAAGGCGGGCCCAAACCATCAAACCCTAAAATCTTTTCTCCTTGGACAATTTCCAATCAAGTATAAACCAGGCAAGGGCGGTCAGAGGTTAACTTGAAGACTCCGGAACCTCCAAGGAATCTGTCATTCCCTCTCTGCTTGCTGCAGCGCTCTGGGACAGTGTTCAAGCTTTCTCCATAAAAAATGACTTTGGGGAAAGGGTCTGCTTCGTTAAAGGCTACAGGCTTCGTGTTTACCTCCAGTATTAGAATCTGTAACTTTTTAACAGGAATCAGAGATTTCATGATGATTAAAACTGGGAGGAACTGCAAAAAGCATCTCATTTTAAGATGGGAAAATGGAGACACAGGGCTGTTTTTGGTTTTGTTTGCTGTTTTCAAAGTATCAGGACTAACACAGAATTCGAAGCCCAATTCCCTGCCAGGCTACACTAAACACAAGGAAACCCTTCCCTCACCTGCAGCTTGCAACCCTATTAAAGGAACTCAAGTATGTGGGAATCCAGATAATTGTCTTATCAAACACACCACTTCCCACTAAGCAAGAGAAACCAAATTTGAGTATTTCCAGATATATGCCCAGGAGACCAGGGCCGAGACCACCCTTAGCTGTGCTTCCCAGGACTAGATGAATATGGAAAACCAGGGCAAAAAGGAACAAACTTTAAAATTCATGCTGACTTTTAAATGCCCGTGAGCCATTCAAGGCTCCTCCAGCAGCATTCTGCTTTATCTCCAAGTTATTTACACACTGAGTGTATACACGGCATGAAGCATGTCAACAGACAGTGTGACTCCAATCTTCCAGGGAGAGATGGGATTCTCCATATTATCAGCCTTTGGGTTTAGTTGTCCCCTTTGTAAACTGAGCAACTACTACACTGGGCACCAGGACAAGGACTGGCCACCTGTCCTGCCATGGAGATTTCCCACTAGCTAGAGAGGAATAACAAACAACTGTACCACACAGCACACAGCTGTACGCACCAGTGTTTTATGAAACCAAAGCCGGAACAAAGATAGAAGCAAATGGAGGAGGCAAGGCCGTACTCAGATAACAAGGTTAGAGACAGCTTTTCAAAGGTGACAATGACCCTGACCCTGAAGGATGAGGCAGAAAAACCCCTTCAGAAAGGGGCCTGAGTGTTTCAGGCAGAAGAAGGAGCTAGGCAGAGGGTCTCAGGCTGGAAAAAACAAGGCATGTTCAAGGAACTCAACGGACACCAGGACACCACTGCAGCTAACATCGGGAACTAAAGGGAAAGAGGCATGATGTGAAGGGGCTACACTAAGCGGCAGCTAGATTATACACAAGGCCTCACAGGTCATGGAAAAGATTTAGGATTTTTTTGTAAAGGTGTGCGAAAGTCACTGAATGGTTTTCATTAAGAGAAAAACAGTCTAGTGTACAATGGTAAATGTTACGTGGAGAACAGTTTGGAAGAAGCAGAAGCAAAGAAAGCAATGAGGAAGCTAGTGCACGAGTGCAGGTGAGACTGGATGGAGGCCTAACTTCACGGAGGGAGAGTGAAAATGGAGCTGAGCGGACAGCTCCCAGTTATAGCTAGCCGGTGTAAATGACAGGCTTGCAGATGTACTGAGAGTAAAAAGACAGCAAATTACCATTTCATGATAGAAAAGACAAGTTTGAGGGGAGATCTAAGAGTTCCATTCGGGATATGTTAAGTCTGAGAAACCTTAAAATAGAAATGTCAAGTACATGGCTGAACATACTACTTAGGAAATCAGAGAAAAAGTTTGGGCTGGAGCTATAAATTAAAGTCATCTACACACAGATTTATTTAACACCATGGTAAAGACCAAGATCACTTAGGGAGAGCGTTCGGAGAAACAAAAGAGGATCCAGGACGAGGTTCCAGAAGCACCAATTTAGAGACGCAGGGAGAAAAGACCATCAAAGGAAAAATGGAGAACAAGCAGGAGGGTCTGGTCAACTGTACCCACGAATCACGATGAGAGAGGAAAAATGGGTAGTGAACTGAGCGGTATCAAGGTTGCAGAGGACCTTGATAAGAAAAGCTCTAACTGAACGACAGAAGCAGAAGACAGACTGGAGAGGGCTGAGGGATAAACACATGTGCAGCTAACTCTTCCAAGAAGAGACAATGAGGCAGTGGTTGAGTGGAAATGAAAGGGAGAGAGAGTTTGCTGCTGGAGAAGACTCAGCAGGGGCAGAGTCATGACGCAGGAGGGAGAAGCAGCAGTTAGGTCTTTAGATTCCAAGCCCAGATATGCTACACGTTGGCTCTGTGAGCACAGGCAAGTTATCATACCTCTCTGAGCCTCACCTACAAAATGAAAATAAAACTTTGCAGAGCGGTTTTGAGAATTATGAATAATGTATACAAAGTAGCATATAATGGATACAAGGTGAAAATTACTGTCCTGAAACTACAAAATTCGAGAGCTGGAACTCAAACATTCTGTGATCCTCCATTTTGTACAGCTTACTGATAATTACCTGTTGGGCCCTACTGCAGGGCCCTACTGCAGGGCTTTTCCTTTCCACCTGTGCATGCAGGACATCAGGTAGGAATCACATTTTATCAAACTACCACATCTCAACCTTAAGTTACATGAGCGTCAAAGTTTTCTTCCATAAACCTTTCATCTGCCTAAGACTCAAGTTCCTCACATTCCAAGCTCAAAGATCCCAGTGGCAAGAATGACACTGACCCAAGATGTCTGGGGACTAAGAGTAGATCACATACTGCCAGAGACAGGGCAACACCTATCTGCTCAAGAAACTTACAGAGAATACTAGACTCCCTCGTCTACATGAGCCTGACAAAGCACAAATGAATCATAACAAGAAAACCAAAAAGTAGCAAAACCAGAAGGAACAGCAAAGATCTAATCCAATCCCCTCGGTTTACCCATGAAGAAACCTAGGCCCTTGAGGGGAGACATCACTTGCCTCACAGTACAGAGCAAGTCAATGGCAGAACAAAAACGAAAACCTGGTCCTCCAGGTTGCTACTCCCAGTGTTCTGTCCAGTAAGGCCCACATGCTTCATTGCTATCAAATGTTGTAGAAAATGATCACAGGGCGCAGCTGAACCCGTGGGACCAAACCAAGGAACTAAACCAAGGATGAAACACAGGGGATGAAAGTGGGCCAAAGGAATTCAGTTTTGCAAAGCAGAGCAGGATGACTGTGTGGATGTGGAACAAGTGCAAAGGTCTGGGCAAATATAGACGAGCACACTAGCCAGCACATCAGTTTCATTCTCTGCTAGGTTTCTTCTTCACTTATCAGAATTTGCTACTTTTCTACAGTAAACATGCATTGCTTTTGAAAGAAATTCTGAGGGGCACCTGGGTGGCTCAGTCGGTTAGGCAGCCGCCTTCAGCTCAGGTCCTAGGATCGAGCCCCGGGTCCCTGCTCAGTGGGGAGCCTGCTTCCCCCTCGCTTCTCCTCCCCCCCCCCACTCGTACGCTCTCAAGCTCTCTCTCAAATAAATAAATAAATACAATCTTTTTTAAAAAGAGAAAATTTGAAAGTTCTTTTGGTTACTTTAGTTATGGTCTGATGGATCTAACAGAGGTGGTATGATAAAGTAGAAAAAGGAAGGGGGAATTGGAAGTCAGATAAATGCGGGTTCCAAAAGCAGCTCTACGGCTTACTGGGAGTGGGGCCCTGGGCAAGTTACTGAACCTCTCTGAGTCCTTCTCCCCATACATGGCATTATGGTAATAGTAAGTTGCAAATGTGTACATTTGTAGAGCAGGAGAACACAGCACAACGCCTGGCACATAACAGACTTAATGAAACAGCAAATAGCATGTGAATCACATTTGCATCTGTAGTTACATCCTAAATCACGAAACTATGCCTTCCTTTGATCCTTAAAAGATTATGTCATTTCATTTTGTGCTTGTGTCATCTGTGCGTAGTGGGTTACAGGAGGATTTACAGAGCACCTGAATGACAGCCGACTCACTGGGTTCCAAAAGAGGATAAGCACAAACCTGGGGGAAGAGCTTTTCCATCCTCCAGCGAGTGCTGCGTGCTCTGACTGAAGCAGGTTGCCAGCTACCAAGTAGCACCGCAGTACAAAATGGTATACAAATCTCTCTTTTCCTTCCTTTAAGAAACAGCTTTCACCAATAAGGATAAGTTTTTGAGAGTGATAACATCTCTCACTGCTGTCATTTCAAGACTCCTCTCCACCAAGAGCCTCAGGGACAGCATACGGTAGAAATAACTGCACTAGGGACCCCTGGGTGGCTCAGTCGGTTAAGCATCTGCCTTCAGCTCAGGTCATGATCCCAAGATCAAGTCCAACATCAGGCTCCTTGTTCCTCAGGGAGCCGGCTTCTTCCTCTGCCTGCCGCTCCCCCTGCTTGCGAGTGTGTGTGCTCGTGCTCACTCTCCTCTCTCTAGCAAATAAACTGAAAGGAAGGAAAGAAAGAAGGAGAGAAGGAGAGAGAGAGAGAAAGGCATGAAGGGAGGGAGGGAACAAACTCTGGACTGGGAATAAGAGTATGGGTTTCTTTCCCAGCTCTGTTATTACGTAGTTGTGACCATAAGCCAAGCATTTCACCTCTACAAATCTTGGTTTCCCTTCTGTAAAATGGGATGTTTGAACCAGACGAATTTCGTCTTATGCTCACACATTTGCAAGGCCTCCTGTAGCCAGAGCCCCAGCTCTCACAGTACACGCCACCCTCTGCCCAGCAGGCTCCATCTGCTCAGGCTGAACAATCTCTAGGCTCACTCATGGTTTCTCCTCTGCTTTGCTCCTCAGGCATATGGGGTGTTAGGCTCTCCCTTCCACTTACCCGCTTCTTATGGTCCTCGCAGACTCAACACAAGTCTCTCCCACTGTGAGAAGTTTTCTCTGACCATCTCAGTCTTCCCTAACCTCACTATCCTTTTGGAGAGATACTGTTTGAAGTGTGTTTATAATACTTCCTGAAGTAGACTGAGAAACACATGGAGGGCAGAACTCCAAGTCTAATACCATTTCCATATCACCCAACATAATGCTACACATTTGGAACCTTCCTTTGCTCTTTTGTAAAAGAGCTACCACCATCGTCTATCTTTTAGAGTCGCAGAGGAAAAGAAATGAAGTACTAATGTGAAAATGGCCAGCACTCTGACTAGCATCAATTAGGAATTCAAATGTAAATTTCCATCCTCTCTGCACTATTTGGTGACTGATCTTCCCACAACATGTTCTACAGAAAAATGTATTCATTAATTTGGGAGATGGACATCTATGTTATGTCAGCAGCCTAATAAGAACCTAGGGCAAATCCTAATTTCTCTGCAGTTTAGACTTTTTTCAAATGAAGATAACAACACCTATTCTCATCTCTTAGGATAGGAGGATAAAGTCAGGTGATACATGAGAAAGCACTTTCTTTTGAAGAGATACTGGCATTATTATTTTTCATAAGTCCTAGTTTCAGAAAGAAAAATCTTAAAACAACACAAGAGACAGTAAGATGTCAATGTTAACGGGTGATTTGATGATGACTGTGAAAATCCCACTCTTGATATAGACTAGAAATGTCAGAAAGTTGTATTACTGTTCCTTGGGGTAGAAAAGCACAGATACAGAAAAGATTAGGAAGCTTTCTTTTTTGAACGTAATCACCTAGGGCATTACTCATCTCCCATGCTGACATATTTTTTTTTAAGGCAAACAGTATCAAGAATACATCTGGGGGGGGGGGCTCTGTGGGCCCCAGAATTTGGGCATAGCCATTCAACAGTGCTAATGCAAAGTGATAAAAAAAAAATGGTAACATTAAAACCTTTGTGTTTATTGTAAGTAAACTTCATTATTATCTCTTCTACATGAAAGTCTGCAAAGGTTAAAAGTGGGGAAAGAGAAGAGAAAAAATATAATCCTCAAATAAAGTGGAGTTTTTTGTTATCAATAAAAGTTATCGACACCTATAGGGGGTGGAATATAATGAAATATAAGAAAGAACCACTGTACAAAGCAAGGATTAAAGTAGATCCATAAAGAGACATTTCTGTCCCATATCATTTCATGAAAAAATAGGAGAAACATGATTAGGGGAGGGTGATCTAGACAGAAATGTTTTTAGAAGAAAAATATTCTTCTAACAACAAAAAGGCATCAGGACATTGGTGACAAAAAAAAGATTTTAAACTATTTAAGGACCCTACTTTTTTTTTTCCATTTAAGAATGTAATCATCCAGACAGGTAGATAAGTAGAGCAGTGTGGTTGGTGAGAGAGGAAGAGAGAGGTTTGTGTGTTGGGGGTGGATTTAATCTCATTGTGCATTTCTTTCAATATTAGTTTACAAAGTTAATTAAAGAATACCTATCCAAAACAGATCACCACTCTTACAAGAAGTCATGTAAAAATATATTCTCTTATTTTTCTTTGTTAGATACATAACCACATTTTGAAAACATTTCAGCTTTATTAATTTATATAAATATGCCTTTGCCATAATTTGTAAGACATTTTATAAGTGACTGGAGGAAATTTCATGCATCGCTAATTCATACATATAAATGTGAAGTTTGCATTAAACGTCTCTAAACAAAACCCTACTTCCTTGCTATTTTTAGAAGGAAAAGGAGAAAAAAGAGACAAGAGGACTCTCATTACAAAGACTGACCCTCTTAAAATTAAGGCTATTCTGTTTTGAGCATCAACCCACTAACTACTAAAACAACCCTGATCCCAGGATTTAAAAAGGCCCAAGTCTGGGAATACTACAATGGCTGATTGGCTTAAAAATAACATGTTAGAACCAGGGAAAACAGTGATTATAAGTGGTTGGCAACATTCCAGTGCTGCTTTTTAGTACTCTTTTAAACTCCTTTGGCTACCAATTCTCATCTCACACCATTTTTAGGTTTGTGCCAAACAAAGCAGGACACCACTCCTACAAAGTGTAGAAAAGACCAAGCAGCACACTACCCACGTGCACTCAAAACCACTAAAATCCTTCAGGCCTGCCGGGTTTGGGTACTCTGAAATCCAAGACAGATTCTTCCTGAAGATGAGCCATTTTCTAGCTTTCTCAGAACATTATTATGGCAGTTATTACTTGGGATATTTTCTAAAACCTCTGTCACTAAAAGTGGACTTTTTAAGACATACTGTAGGCACAGTTCATAGTTCAATTCTCTAAGAGAAAATTTAAAAGAGTAAATGGTGGGCAAATGGCTGCACAAATAATACGCCTAAAATGTAATGAAACACATAGTAGACATTTCTTGAAAAGAAGATTAAGAGGACCGCTTTGACATTTTATTAATAGTGTTAGTGAGTTATAGTTTTATACAGTTAAAAAAAAAAAAAAAGAAGCTCTTCCAAAATTGTTACCATTAACCAGTGGCTTTTTTTTTTTTTAAATCCACCAGACTATTTTAACTATCTTAGAGCTCTTATACTGACACCTTTCCAAGAGTTTACCATATTGCAAAATCTTAAGAAAATGTTCAGATGATGTTATATTTTTCTATAGAACCTATAGAAAATGCTTAGTTCCCAGAGATACCATTCTTAGCCACCTAAAATTAAAATGCAAGATACTATGAAGCGACATGCCTTTTAAATAGCTGAACACCTTTAAACAAGATAGGCCCGTGGCAATCTAAATTTTACGTTGAATCAAAGAAAAACAAAGTCCATGTGATACTCATTAGGCCATGGAATAATACCACATTACCTAAGTTAAATATGTTCATACTTAAATAAGAATGAAATAGCATTGGAATAAATACCAACCATTCTTAATCATGGTTCAAGTCTGATAACCAAATTCAAAAATTTAATGTCATGCGAAATCCACCTCAGAGACCAACCAATGCAAAGCTCCAAGCTTTAAACTTTTTGATAGTGTCCATAAAATCCCCGGGAAAGGAGAACACTGCAACTCCCCTTCAAACATAGACGTTTTAAATCTTGGTTAAAGAGACGGAATGTTAAGAATGGTATGGTTTTTATTTTCCATAGCAGGTTTATTGACACTTTTTTTTCTAGTAAAGTTTAAAAATCTGACACTACCTGTCCACATAGAAGGGGAAACAAAACTTGGTCAAAGTCTGTAGAACTTCCTGTGGAGAGAAAGAGAGATAATTTATACATCTAATGGGACCAATAAATCTAGCATTAACCACGGCACACAATCTAGCAACTTTACCCTAAAGAAAGAGGAGACAGATGAAGAAATATGGGCTTTATCAATTACATGGGAGGAGTACAGGCAGTCAATCATGAGAAATAATAAACATGATCAAACTTCATTAAAAATGAAAAATTAATCAAGAATCACACATGGGCAAGCAGCAGGAGCCACGCAGGAAAGCTCTGAAGGGAGGGAGGCGGTTGGGTTGCTGAGTGTTAACACCCCTCCAGGGACCATCTCCAGCCTGACCATATGGATCAGAGTGAATAACACCGAGCCACATGGGTTTGGCCTGGCAGGGCCGCTGTTGCTGGCACCGTTTTTGCCTGTTACCTAGGAACAGAGGGGGCTGGGATTAGACAACGCTTTCCTACATCAATAGGCCAAATCACAAGCAGAATAGAAAGCCAACTTGAAGATAATTGTCCCTGAATGTTGTCAACTATATTTTTTTTTAGAGTTTAAAACTTCATTTCCTTACTTTATAAAGAAGTTGCCATCTCTGGCATAAATATATTTTGTAATCAAACGATAATAATTTTAAGTATGCACTATTTTCAGTAAATGTCATTGTAAGTGGGCACACTTACCTGCTTATAATCTGTGAAAATCCAAAGCAATTAAATATCTTTCTACAAATATGTAGGTAATAAGACCAAATGCATCATTCAGGGGAAGTGCTCAAAAAGGAAGCAAAAAGCAGAGCAACATTTCTTATTCATAAAAGGGAAGCGTCTTGCATTAAGAACAGCACAATAAGAGACACAATACACAGTATGTGCGTGAGTGTGCACGCGCACGTGCGTGCATGTGTCTCTTCCCAAGAGACACATTTCCACGTATACGGCTTATATACACATAACTAAACACATATACAAGTAATTAATTATTACTTCCTTCATAAAATTTTCTCTAGCTTGACTTAATTTAACAGCAGACTTGGACAGCCCACAGTTGGTGCTTATCATAAGTTCACAGACCAACGTTATAAATTTTAAAAAAGTATTCCTTTCATGCATTTGATTTGCTTTTTAACTATTTAAAATCCCAACTTCAAGACAAAATGAAGAACACATTGTTCAGTCATTGAGAAGCTGGTTCAAATTAAAACAAACCTGCCCATTGCAAATCCTAATCCAAGTGATAAATTATAGATCAGTTTACAAATGTAGCACTTTTCTAACCAATAATAATGAATTATCAATGCTAACTGAATTGATGCTTCTCGCTTCATTTATTTTTAAAACCAGTTCTATCATTCAAGAAATAAACCACATCAATCTAATAACCCACTCAATGAAGCAGAAAGCACATTGACTTGCTCTGCCAGAGCATGTTCCGCCTACGTAATTCAATTGAGCATATCCTATTTTTTAATATCATCTTGGACTGGTACTATGTATATCACAGCACTGTTAAGGCATGTCATGAAAGAGTAAAGGCAGAGGAAACTAAAAAATGAAAACGAGTGGGTAACAATACTTCAGTACATTCTTTGAGGCATTATTGCTACACCAGTTAATTCCATCATGTGGCATCCAGAAGTCCGTACATGTTGTTTTAAAACTAATTATGTTTAAGTAAATTGCAAAAGCTCATCAAGAATCAGAAAAATGAGCCATGTCTCAGAGCAATAATGTTAGTGTCAGGCAAATATTGGGGAAAAGGTCATAGAAATCATTTCAATGTCTGCAGTCTAAAACATACTCTAACCCACATACGCTCAACTCTTATGATTTACATGCACAAAAAAAAATTCCTTACAAATTTCCTTTCACATCAGGTTTCAGATGCCACAAAGCATCTCCTGACTTCAGTGTATGTACTGAGCATCCTTTAACACTCAGTACCCAGTGCTCACTCACTGCCAACATCAGCTACAAAGACAGTTATCCTTTACCCTCAGAAGTGACAGGTGCAGAAGTGTTTCTCTACTGTATGCTGGAGTGGAGCTGCCAAAAGGCCTCAAGATTTTTGAAAGAAAGGACCCCCATGGCTCCGAGGAAGCATTGTGCTCTACAGCAGAGTCAAAGGAATCTAATATGCCCAACTTATTACTCACTACAATATAGAAACTACTTACCACTTTCTAATGTCGAGAGTAATAACCAACCGTGAACTTGTCTGTCAGATAATATTAGAACAAATATCAAAATACCCAGTGTAGGCTGGGTATAGCCCACCTCCCAAGAGCTTTCCTTTTACCCAAGAAAGCAGTGATAAGTCTAATTAAGCAATGGGGCAGGAGGAGGGGAGGAGGGAAGGGAATATAGGCAAATGTAGGCACATGTTTGTGCCTTACAATATGTTTCTTCATGTTTGTGATATTACAAGAGCTTGATATTCCAATTTAAGTCAAACAAGCCAGTGGTGTGCTGTCAGAGGAGAAAACAGAAATGAACATCTACTCTGTGTTAGGCATATTCACACATTATCTCAATCAGAACTGAAAAATCTTCTTAGTTTGATAAGCAGAAGACAGGGAAAAACAAGCAGTGTTTCTTCTAAATAAAAACTGCTGAAACAAACCAATTTTCTTACTACTGATTTTTGCCTACACACACACACACACACACACACACACACACTTAACTACCTTATCCTCTATTCCAGAGAAAAATACAATTACCTGAAGATGAAAAGTACCACTCCCCAAGAGAGGGGACTCCAAAACCCTAATTTAAATATAATTTGAGCATTATATTTATGGAAGAGTGTCTTTTCAACATTAACTTTATTGGAAAAAGTCACTAAGTAGTTAGCAACCCCTTTTTTCCTCTCCAGGATCTATGTCTTTGGTTGGGGAACTTTCTTTGAAAATGGTAATGTTCCTGTTTTCTCCCCTTTTCCTCTTGCCTACACAAGCTCTTTCAGACAACCAGTCTCAGTACAACCGCAACTACCACCACATAAATCAGATCTTCAAGATGCAGTACGGCTGATGAAATGTAAATGACCTCATTGCTAAGGCAGGGGGTGGGGGAAATCGTGCCAGCTCCCCAGATCAATTCCCAAGTTTATATTTTCACAAATCTTTTTATGTACAGTTTGATTTTTTAACATTTTAATGAGCAAAAAAGTGAATCTATAGTAGCCGGTCACCACAGTTAAAGTGCAGGGCATGAACTAGTTCCCAGGAGGGAACCAGTCCACCATGTCACCACTGGCTTTAGGACATTCGCCACCTGGTTCCATGTCCCCAGGTTCCAACTCTTTTCATAATCAAAACACTGCTGACATTATAAACCCCAGACGGGTTTTCTAAAATCCTTCCCAATCAATATATCCAACACATAACTTATTGGAGACAACACTGAGCTCATTGATTAAGGTGAGTTCAGTAGCAAAGTTTTCAAAATAAATGAGACAAGAATTCAGCATTCAACCCCTAGTGTCACTAGACAATTTATGAAATAGGCAATTTCTAAAAGGGCTTTTCTTCCTAACAAAATCAACGATACTTCATGTGGGAAGTAATAAGAGCTAGGCGGGGGGGTGGGGAGCCTCGTGGAGGACAGACCGTTGCACAAACCTTTCAGTCATGCATATATCAAACAGCAGATTGCACAGTGCAGTAGAAAAGCAACAACATCTACAAAGCTCAGTCCACAAGGAGATAGACACCAAGCCTCAGAGTTTGAAGCAAACATGAAATCCACACAACTAACACTGGATTCACTTGCAAATGAAACTCAGAAATGAACTCAAGATGCATTTCAGTCTCCTTTGGATTCATTTCATCCAATGTGAATTCTCCTCTGGACGGAAGGCCCTTTAAGGGGACTTGCTCCAATCTGGAGGAAGCGGATTTTGTTCTGCTGAAACTGTGGCGTTCTCTTAAAAACCTAGTAAAGTTTTACATTTACAATATTATCCATCATAGAATCCTATTTGGGAGCAAAACTGGGAAGACTCAATTTGATGCAGTTAACAGATTATTAATAAGGCTAAACCAATTTGCTCTAAATTTGGGGTGTGGGTAGGGAGGTGTACAAGATCCTACAACCAACAGTTTGGAGGTCCATACTTTGTTTCCATTGCTTCACTGAGACCCATAAACGAAAATTAGTTGTATTCAGCAGATGAAAACAACCAACAGTCAGACAGTGACATATACACCCCACAAATAAATGCCATCTGAAAGACAAAAGCGCAGGCTGATTATAATATCCACTGGGGTTACAGAATGTGGGGAGATGAGACACATTTTCAACAGTTCAAAGGGAAAAAGAAAATGTTTGCAGGAAAACATTTAAATAAAGGAAAGAGACAGCCTGAGTAAATGAATGTATTTTAAAACACACAGAGCTATAATCAGCCACTTTGCAGCTTGCTGAAAGCTAGGACAGCAGTAGATAATTTACCCTTGTCCAAAAAGAGTGAAGGAGGGAGAGACGGGAAAACAGTGGGAGAACATTTCCTGAGTTTTTTATATCTAATTTATTTGTTCATTTCAAAATGTAAATGTGTGATGAAAAGATCAGGGGAGCACAAATTCCTAAAATATTCTATTTCAATGCTCAAATTTTTTTTAATAGCATGAGGGAAATGCTGACCGTCTAAGTCCTGCCATTGAGATCAGTGCCACTGACTTGAAAGAAAAGCCTTTGATTGATGATCTTAAAACTCAAGCTGAAAGTTAAAAACAGGACACACACAAAATCCAAACACACGAAAAGCTAACAAAATTTCTACTCTAAGCCATTCCAACTTAAAACCAGGGACTCCAAGGGAAAGCTACCAGAGGTTTTAATGCTTGTGATTAAGAAGGGTAAAACAGAATGGTAAGTTTTTAGAAGCTTAATTAGCACCAAGTTCAAGAATGTTGATCAGAAATTTCTAAATATGAAAATGGGAAACACAACCTTTTCTCTATCTCTATAAATGTCAGATTACATCCAAGATCCATAACAGAATTATAGCCAAATTTTTTTTAAAAAAGAAAAATCTTTGAATAAGGGAGTTTTACAGAAAGGCCTTTCAACACCTAAACATAAAAGCTGGGTCAAATTTCTAACAATGCTGCTCAAATGCTACAGAGTCTGTTTCCTTTCTTTGGTATATTTCAATATTTACTCCCAGTTTACCTTTTTTTTTTTTTCCTTACAAATGTTAGTTAATTTTGAGTCATGTATATGTTATCATTATGTTAATTTGTATAATGCCTAATATACACAGTCAATGTAATTCAAAGATAAAATTACAAAAAAGTACAGAAATTCTTCATATTCTATAACATGTATCATATAAATTTTATATCTAAATTAAGTATGTCGGTGGAATGCTTAACAACAGCTGAAGAACCACCTCTTCAGTAGTTTCACTATTTTTAAGTATAGATCTTCATGACCTTGGAAGTCTAACGTAAAAATACTGGATCTTACAGAAAAAATTTTAACAAAATCACTTTTTCCCTTTTGTATCTCTCCATATCTTCAAAAAATTACTTAAAACTAAGTCATTCCCAAATTACAGTATTATCGCATCCTTATTCTGAGATTTCATTTGATTAACTTGAAAGCTTATAGCAAAGAGGTGAAAATGAGAGAGCTACACTTTCAAGATCGGTAAACTTCTTGACATTTGTTTCACATACTTACAAAATGAACAAATGATTTGGTTGGAATCTCTTACGATTAGCATTTGGTGGCGTCAGTAACCAAATTCCTTGGACTTAATATTATTACTGTAAGATATTTTGCCTTGTTCATTTCCTTAAAGATTTTAAGCCCTGTTATCTGAACATTGATATTATCAATATATTTAAAAGGAAGAAAGATGGGGGAAATGGGGGAGGGGGAAACACAAGTCAGCACATACCGAAGGAACAGGGTCCCAAAAGTAAAAGTGCAAACATGATTTCACTGAAGAAGCAACTTGCCCTCAGGAAGATACTACTTAAAAAAAAAAAAAAAAAGAGCACTGATAGAAATCGTATTTTGTAAGCATATTAAAAGCTGTCAGCTTTTAAATATTTTAAATGCACACAAAAATGTGCACAGATGGGCAACTTTTCTGCTCACATTAGTCTAGAAAAAAAAAATCTTTCATTATCAAGCTCAAAGTCCTTGAATTTTTTAAACTTAATTGTGCCTCTATTTCTTAGAATTCACACCCAAAGGCCAAAGCTTTCCTGCCACCAGTCCTTCAAATCTGACTTGGACATTACACGGGAGGAGGCTCCAAGCCTCCCTGAGGTCTCACTCCTTTTACAACACACGAAAAAGCAGTCGATAATGGGCCCATGCTGAATTCACTGCTCTCCACGTCTCCTCTTGGGACACAAGCCTAGCAGATGTGATAAAAACTGTGTCAGAGAAGTGGCTCTAGTTTGTGCCTTAATGACAACTTAAGCCTCTAAACCAATACAACCAAAGGACTAACAGAACTGGCTGTTACCTCTCTCTCCTGCCAATCTTTGAGTATCTCTGAACTGAATTAGCACCTCTACCCACAGCATCCCCTGCCACCCCCACAAAATCCATTCTAATTTTAAAAGACAAATGAATTCAGCAAACACATCGGTGGCACAAGTGTCTGGGCTGTGTGTGTGTGTGTGTGTGTGTGTGTGTGTGTCCTATAATTAAGCCCTAACTCGTATTTCATGTAGTTTAGATTTTCTCAAGGTATGATTGTGCATTCAGAGGTCTTGAACGAGTGCCTGGTTTATTTCCTCTGATCACCACCCCAGTAACCATATTAACACGTATGACTGGTAGACTTCCAGGTTCCAAAGAGTGCCTACAGGTCGAAAAACTATTTTTAAATATGTTCAACCACAGGAAAGAAAAGTGATATTCTGAGTTACTGAAACATTCTAATTATTAAAATTTATACAGAAGAATTTTTAAAACCGTGGGTGGTGATACTTTTAACTCGTAAGAACTCTTTGTCTTACCTAATGATATGGTACCAAAAAATAGATTTAAATGTGTACTTCTGATAACATTTTCTAAATTCTATAATTCAGCCTTCAGATGATAGGCCTTTTTACCCAGTATCTTGAAAGCCTATTCAGTCACAACTGCATACCCACTTAATCAGCAATCATTGTTCTGGGATGCAGGACTTTGTTGTCAAGACAAGCACCAAAACCTTAAAAAATTTTTTTTCAGAACTGGCATAAGAAAAAAGTGATCTTTGTCAGACAAGGACAAATTTATGCAAATCTTTTATAAACATTCACAAACATTTATTTAGCTTTTGAAATGTTGGCCTCATTTGAGAGCATGAAAATGAGGGGGAAGTAGGAAAACGCGAAGGACAGCTTAGAAGCTGGCGCGCTCCATAAATATTCAGAAGGAAGATTATAGGATTCATGTTAGGCTGTCTTAGGCTTCTCCAAAGTCCACACAGAATAGCAAAGAACAAAACTAACGAGAAGTACAGCAGATGTTAGACAATGCATCAGCCTCTTTCCCTCTCTCACTTGGCTATACTTGGACGCTTTTATATTTTCTTTCAATATGGTTAGGTCATTCAAGGATTCTCCTATAGACTCTGTATTGTGGCTACAGATCTATAAGCTGGAGGTCTGTCAGCTTTCCAAAAGTTTCCAATGAAAAGGCATTATGCAAATTCTACCTCTCTTACCCTCTTTCAGGGGGGAAAAAAAGCCTCCAGTATGCAGTCATCGGAGTATTGGAAGCCCCAGCCTTCATTTCTGTATAGCTGTGTTTGCCTCAGGGCCACGCTGCTTGTTTTGACAGTGGATCCCCCTAGATAGTTGGGATTAGTCGAGCTTGTTTAGATAAACTTGAAATCAAGGCCTTCTCTAGGTAGACAGCTAGATGTAGCTACCGAGTTTCCAGCTGCCTCCTCCTTTCATCCCCAAACAACTGGAGATTCACAGTAGCTATCACAGCCACAGGCTATGTCACATACATAAGTACAAAATTAAAGGCTGCTAAAAGAAGCCTTTGTAAGTCTTAGTGCTAAAATAAGGAATCTGTACTGCTTGGTTTATACAAATTATTCTAGCACTACCAGTATGGAACTGAAATCATCAGTTAACAAGGCATATTAATCAAGGTTCCCAGCTTCTTCGGAGAGACAGGATCATAGTTTGATAATATAGCTAACCTTCTGCTTCTCAGCTCTTGTATGAGAGTAATCGCTTAAAATGTTGAAAAAGAAATAATAGGCTTTATTTATCCAGTGGCAGGAGATGTCAGACACCATCAACAAACACTGGGAACACACTATGAAGATCAAACTGTAAAAATCAAATCCGCTTTTGAGAGAGAATTATTCAGCAATTGATTAGACAGGGCCCCACTGAACAGTCACCTCCAATTACAGAACTGCTTCAAATCAACTTTTATTTCCCCACAAGTTGCAGATTCTAATAAAATGCTATTGGGAAGACTCAAGCACTGAGGAAATTTATACTCAGAACAGATCAATGACATCTCATTAGAAAGACAAAAGGCAGGTGCTACGAAACAGCAGTGAAATTTTTAAAATTATACAATTTAAATAGTTTTCCGAAATCTAATACTCAAGGATTTCACTCTTTTGCAACTAGAAAGTGTCTCTTCAGAGGGCCGGCAAAGTGTAAACAAAGAAAATAATTCAATTCCACATGTATCTTTTATTTTACTTTACACACCATGCTCTAACATGTGCATCCCAATGTTTACCCGAAGCTGGGATAAACTATACACACAACAATAGTATCAGAATAGATGTCAACACTTTCCAGAACTATTCAATGAGACACCATCAGCCCTGAGAGCCCTCTACCCTCTGACCACACCATCAAGTCGCACAAGGCAGACATCAATCAATCAAGAGTTGACTGATTCACCAACAAAAATATGTTCTCATAATTGAACAGCAAAGCCACTATTTAAAAGAAAAACTTAATGACGTGCAAGACATTCTGGAACGGCAGTCATCAATTTGAAGTTTTCCTATGGAATTTGTGGTTCATTTCAGTTACAACTTACAAACTAAAGAAGGAGTCAGCAAACTTCTTCTCTAAAGGGCCAGACGGTAAATATTTGAGGCTTTGCAGGGCACTGATGGACTCAGTCACAGATTCTTCTATTTTGTTTGTTTGTTTTTAAATAACTCTCCATAAAGATAAAACCACCTTCGCTCAAAGGTCACACATAAACCTCCACTAGGCAGTACTTGGCCAGCTGACTCTAGTTTGCCAGCCCCTGATCAAGACTGTCAAGGAGCCTCATCATACAACAGAACCCAAACTCATCAACACTCAAATTCTGAAATTTCTGAAAGGTGAAATGACCAGGCCAATCATATTGGCTCTAGGGTGATTCAACAGTTCACACTTGGTTATCGCTAAATGGCTGATTGTCTACTGCATACAAACATGTTCTCTTTTTGGAAAATTATTTAAAATACAACAACAACAACAAGAAAAAACAGAAACAAAGAATTACAAATCAAACCTATTTCCACCACTCAAAATTCACAATGGTTTTGTGACACAAACTCTTCAGAGAAACGATTCTTTCTTAACAGCTCACTGCTATCACAGGTGACGTTCAGGGGTTTTCTTAACAGATAAATTGATTGACGCTCTTTGGATCACGGACAGCTCTTCAATAGTTATTTTGTCCATAATGTCATAAAAAGTATTAAAAGAGAAGAAAGCTTTACTCACCGCTCCCACAAACACCACACGCTACACACCCAATGTTCTGTTCGACGTAGAACATGGAAGAGCCTTCTCACTACTGAATTTCTGGCCCTTCTTTCAACCTCTTCCCCTGAAGTGTTTCCCAGGATTTTCTCTTCCTTCTTCTCACTCAGCATTCTCCTCTGTTAATAGTCTATTTACACTTTAATTATCATTATGTAAAGGTCTTAAATTCAAATCTTCGCTCTAGATTATGTCTAACACCCGGCTCTGTTCTTTTTTCTCATGTCCCGTTAAGTACTTTAAGCTCAGCATGTTGAAAATCCAGATGCATCATCTAGGTTCCTGGAACACTCAGGCTCACTAAGCTCTTTCACCCCATCAAAACAAGAAAGGAGCTCAGACAACCACTATTACTTGTTTGGGGGTGGGGGCAGTGGGAGAGACGATCCGTTTGAGGGACTTAGATTCAAGTACTGGCCAATTGGTTGTTGAATTTTAAAATAATTCTGTGAAGAAAAGCTTCTGATTCCTTAAAAACTTTCCAAAAGTTAATAAACAAGAAGGTAGACAGAAAGGAGACCCTGGAATGAAGCGTATTTCAGTCATCTTAGAAAAGGAAATGTGTATATTTAAGATAATATCTTAGAACCAATGTGCTAAGGGCCCTGTCTGCATGGAGCTTCTGATCTAGTTAGAAAGACAGACTCTTTGCAAACAAATACATGAATGTAGAATTCGACTGTGAAGGGAGCTTTGAAAGAAGAGGGTCTTCTGACAGAATGATGGGGGGTGAAATTAGATGGAAGGGTCACGAAAGATCTCAGGAAGTGGCACCTTGAGCTGAGACTTTGGGAATGAGTAAGGGTTCACCAGTCAAAGACTGTTAGAGGAATAGGGAGAGAAAGGCCAAAAAAAGAGCATGAACGAAAGCCACTGAACAAGAACCCCTGACACACTCAAAGAACTAAAATCAGCCTGGCATGCTGAAACAGAGCAGGGCAAGAGGAAGAGGTTGGGGGATGCCTGAGTGGCTCGGTTGGTTAAGTATCCGCCTTCGGCTCAGGTCATGATCCCGGGGTCCTAGGATGAATCTGGCTTCGGGCTCCCTACTCAGCAGGGAGCCTGCTTCTCCCTCTCCCTCTGCTGCCCACCCTCCACTTGGGCTCTCTTGCTCACTCTGTCAAATAAATTTTTAAAATTTTAAATAAATTTTTAAAAAAATTTTAAATCTTAAAAAATAAATAAATAAATAAGATCAGGTTGCATAGGGTGTCAGGGGCCAAATCATGATGGGCGTTATAGGGCATGTTACGGAGCCTGGACTTTATTCTAGCGCACTGAAGTCACTAGCAGGGTTTGAGTCCTTTACATCACTTTGCACATCACTTTCTGACTTTGCCATAACCCCCAAGTCTTCCAGATTGCAAGGGGTTCAAAGGCTATCCTCAGCAAGCTCTTCACCTGAGCTCCCACGCCAGTCCTGCAGCCGTCATTCCTAGCATTCAACTGACCATCATCTCAGGACCCTACATTTCCACGGGAGAGTAAAGACACACACCTGGGTGCCGGTCAGGCCTCCGGTTCCTCGGGGAAGGAAGGGGAACCTCACACAGGAGCCTTAATAATAACCCAGCAGCATGGAAAGGGATTATGGATGAAGAGAACAACAAAGGAAGTGTAACAAATTTGAACAGGATCAGCTTAAATTTCTCTTCAGAACATGCTCTTGATAATCTGGTGTTCCGTCTGAGATCCCAAAGTCCATTTTCCTGTATACGAAGAAAGTAGGACTTTTTACTGCAGTAACGTGTTATCTATCATTGCATTTCAGAAGCCACTGGTTATAAGACTATTATTTTTCAGTACTACTGGGGGAAAAAAAGCTTTGAATGATATGCCATCAACTGTAAGATGCATCCCAATTTCAGAGATGTTAAAAAGTGAAAAATCGATGGAATATATTTCCCACTTGACTGAGTTAAGAATGGTGGGGATTATATATCCACTGTCAGTGTCTAGTGGGGTACCCAGCACAGAGGAAACACCTTGTGAAAGGTGGTGCTGAAAGATGGCTGGATGACAATCTGGAGATTTAGACGCAAAAATAAGAGCATTAACTGAGCATTTACTATTGCCAAGCACCGTGCTAAGAGTCTATAGGTTGTATTGTTTAATCTCCGTAGGAAACAGTGAGGCCAAACGGGCCAAAGGAGAACTGAATTTATCAGAGAAACAATATTTATTCTTTTTTTCTTTTAAGTAGGCCCCATGTGCTGTGTGGGGCTTGAACTCACAACCAAGAGTCACATGGTCTGCAACTGAGCCAGCCAGGTACCCCAATATTTATTCCTGATATAAGAAACAAAAGTAATGGAAGAAACTATTAACGTTTGTATAAATGTGGTATAAGCCATTTCTGTCAAAAATTTACTATTTATGTTTAATAAATATAAGAATTATGTACAAAATTTAAGGTATCTAATTGACCTACATAACTTGTTCTGATTCAGCCTTCATTATGTTGCTCATATACCAATGGTCATCTGCTCTCTGGAGGGGGTAAAGTGACAAGCAGAAGGAAGCTAATACGGGTCATGCTCTATGCTAGAAGTTTTACATATGCTCAACGATCCTGCCAGTAATCTTATGTATCATAAAGATTATCAACCTCTTATGCGTGAACTGAACCTTAAAAGTGGAGTAAAATTAATCAGGTAGAACAGTGAAGTAACTTGCCTAACTGGAAGTAGACAGTGAATGGAAAAGCTAACATTCAAATCAAATTCAAGTTCATCTATCCCTGGAGCTTAAGTTCTTTCCACAGTCCTCAGCTTGCTGCTTTGTTGACTACAAATCAGAGTCTCATTCTCGGTTCCTGCTGGATTAGGATTCTGTCTCCACAGTTACAAACACTCAGACAGCTCCAACTGTGCGGTAGTAGCCCTCCATGCTGAAATGAAGCTAACGCCTCTCTCCCACCTCACTCTCCAACTACAGCAGTGGACTGTAAGGCTTGTGTTATCACATGGTCTTCGGTTAGAGGAGCCTCATGTGCCGGCTTGCCCAGGACATCCTGGTTTGCTCAGTTTGTACAATCATGGTGCCCGTTTCACTCTTCAAAGTGTTCTAGATTGGCTGCTATGGTCCTCAGACTCTTGGAAAACCATAGCGTGTCTGTAAGGTCCTGAAAGAACAAAGAGCTGTTCTATCTGCCTTGTGATAGAAAACTGGGGAGTGATGTTAAAAAGGTTTTATCACTTGACCCCAGGCTCTTTATCCACATTAAAGACTTACCTACATTCTAGTACTTAATGCAATACCAGACACATCATGAACTACATGGAAACAGCAAAATCTTCCCTTTGCTTCATTTTCCTCATGCTACATCAGAAAACATCTATCGAACTAGGCTGATCCGGGTATTGTGTATACATCACGCCCACATCTCCTGCCAGTTCTACAAAATTAGTATTACTTCTTGTTTTACAGATGGAAAAAAAAAATGAGGCTGAAAAAGTAAAGCCTTTGCCCAAAGGGCCTTTCCAAAGCCAGATCTCCTACAACGTAGGGATACCTACCTTCTACTATTTTTCTTTAGGCCAAACATACCAAAAAAGAAGAAAAGGAAAAAGAAAAAAGAGGAAGAGGAGGAGGAGGAGAAGAAAGAAAAGCACTTAAAATTTGTAGGGAGGGATGATAATTGTTAAGAAATAAGTGAGACATGAATAATGCAAAGATTTTAACTGCCATTAAATCTGTTTATTATAACAGATATATTTTAGAAATTCAGAAATACTTCTCAATTTA
Source organism: Martes martes (assembly GCF_963455335.1). NCBI lineage: Eukaryota > Metazoa > Chordata > Mammalia > Carnivora > Mustelidae > Martes > Martes martes. The sequence goes on from NC_137900.1 coordinate 85,336,553, forward strand.
CTAGCAGTTTAGATCTCTGGAAATGATAAGTATCTGGAAGGTTGGAAGAGTTCTCTGTTAAAAATAATGTTCTCAACAATTTACAGTTTACACTTCTAAAATCAGATGTTACTGAAGAGGCATCATGTTTGAAATACATTCAAATGTAAGAATCTTAAAAGCCTCTGGTAGGTAAGATAGGATTTAATAAAATGTATGTCTTCGTTTGTCCTACCTCGTTCAAATTCTGAGCTCAGAAATCACAGTGCGAAAGCTATTCTAATAATCTTTTATTATTACATATCAAATATTTGGACTACTAATATCCGTGCATAGTACCAGGTACTAGAGATATGGACATGAAGCAAGCAAGAAACCCTGACCTCCTGCTTGGGGGGAGGGAGAGGATATATAAACAATAACATGCAATAAAGTGTTTTCAGTTTTCTGACAGAATGGTCATGGAAAAAGGAAGGTACGGAGAGTTTTACCGGGGGGTTGTGAAAGACCCCTCAGAGGTGGTGACATGTGACCTGACTTTTGAGAGATGAGTATTTACTAGACAAACTACTGGATAAAAATATTCCAGGAATAAAAGCAACATGAAAAAAATATTATATCACATATTTCACAAGACTAGTATATAAGTACATGAGCTTTGTTAAGCTCAACATTCTTTAAAAGATCATCTTAATTCTTTTATAAATACCTTTTCATTTTCTACCCACCAACCCCGACCTGCTATATACCCATGTACACACAGTACTGACTAGTCCACGGTATGGGTTTCATCCTAATTCACATTTGAAATCTGAAACTGACCAAAGTTACACAGTTTGCAATTACAGTAGCCACAGGACTCTCGACTCTACTGCGTGTCTTGAAAAAAACAAAAGCTAACACAATAGTACAAAGCACTATATGCGACCAAAAGGGCTAATTTACAAGGACAGTGGGGCACATTACTAAATTTCTAAGGTTTTGAACACGCAAAGTCTCAATATGCAGATTTCACAACTGAAATAAATTAAAAATAATTAGCTATTTGAAACCCCTTCATCACCATTTAAAGAGTTTCCATATTTTCAGTACATTTTCGAACATATTCAAGAACTGTTTCTGATTATATCTCTTCATCTTTACTTGACAAAGTACTCTCTCTTCCTCTTGCAACTTCTCTAAATTTTGCTCTGGAACAGCACGGGCTCAGAAAAGAAAGGTTTTCCAGAATTCTTAGGCTCTGCCATATTCTGGAGGCAAAGGTTATCACATATAACCCTAATACCCAACAAAACAAAAGCACCCAAACCGGATTACCCTGCTGCCTTAAATCTGTCCCTAGACAGGGGAGCCACCACATAACTACTGGTTATTAGATGCCATGAATGATTCTGAGCACTCTTACACACTTCACATCACTTAACCCCCACAAAGACCCTAGGAGGTCTTTACTATGATTATCTCTAGCTTACAGATGTGGAAATGAAATCCCGAAGAGGTAAGTCCGGTAAATGACAGAGCTGGGATTCAAACCCAAGCAGTCTGGCTCCGAAGTCCATGTTCTTCATCACCACTGTCATTCATGCCTCTGTACTCTGCTTTCTGGAATCTGAACTCTTTAACAATTATGTCTGTGTATGACGTACTTCATATTCACAATTATTCACTGGCCCATAATTTATCCTCGCTGCTGAGAAGAGCCTCTAACACAGATTATAGTCATTCCTGTACTTGAAGAGTTCAGACTGATAGACAAATAATACAGTGTAAGGAGTCAATGTTCCAAGTGCTCTCCAAGTGCTGAGACAGAGTGACTAACTCCACCACCGCCAGTTTCACAAAGGAAGTGATATGAGCAGAGCAGTTAATGCTGAACAGAAGTATACCTGGGGAGCTGGAGGGATCTTGAGGAAGGATCTCAACCATAAAAACAGCTTGGGTAAGAACAAAGGTGGGAGAAAGCAAAGCACACTGGGAAATGGTGAGGTGTTCTCGGACTGCTTATAGAGTGAGAAGGAATAGGAAACTAGGCTGCAAGTTGAGTCAGGTCAGACTGCAAACGGCCTGAAATCCAAGTTTTAAGAAATTTGGAGTCAATCTTGAAGGCACCAGGGGACAAGCAAGAGTTCTGACTAAAGAGAAATGGTGGGATTCGAAATACGTTTTAGAAAGTTATCTCTGGCCGTCTTACAGAGGAAAGTGATTAAAAGGGCACTGGGCTGTAGGCCATTAGGAAGAGTCCACAGGAGAGAAACTAAGAGTTGAATGCAGAGGGAAATAGCAGACTGGGGAGCAACTTGGGAAAGATAATGAACAAGACTTGCCCGATCAACTGACACTGGTTAGATGAGACTAAAGTTAAGGCTCAGACTACAGTGCTCAGAAACAGCCCCCATCCACCTAGTTATAACCATTGAGTAACTCAAAAGAAACAAGACCATCCAATAGCATTCACAGATGTCTGAAATCTAAAATCTAGTGGATTTTTTTTGAAGCCAGAATAAGACCAGGAGAACACTTCTAATAAGAATGTGTAAGTAAGAATTGCATAATTACCATTTCCTGGCGTTAGATTCAAGTAAGTAGTAGTACAACGTAGCTGCATAGCTTGGCGTGCTTTCAGAAAGAATAGCTCAAAAAGAATTTGTCTTTTTAATGAGTTCCTTCTATATAACTGTAACAGCTGGGGAGTGACCAAATTGGAAAGAAATCTTCAACTTGAAAGAAAAGCCTTAAGTCAGAAAATGTATCAATTTTTCAATTGGGTTTAGTTAAATGTTTAAGGTTTTGAAATACAGTTTTCATTAAGAAGCCCGTCCAATCCCATCCCATTCTTAAATTCACCCTTTTCTGGAAATGGAAGTTGGGGGAAGCTCATGATATTGATACGGTAGAGTAGCAGCCTTTATCTACAAGGTGGTTTCTTCAGCAAACACTTTAAAAAGCATCAACTTTGACATTTGTCCAAGGTGATAAATCTGACTTGCAACAACACAAGGAAAAATAAGAAGCAACACGGGACAGATTTTTTAGGATTACTGTTTAACCATCCATGAACCTATACTTGAAAAAACAACAACAACATTAAAACCAAGCCAATCATCAAGAACAGGATACTTTTAAACACATACAAGGAAGCAGATGTTTAATCTGGGATGCATTTGTACATCTGCATTCTATCAATGAATCTTTTCGAAATTTGTACTGTGGTCCATCAAAATGGCTACATCTCATGGCATTTGTGGGTACTGGTGCACTTCCTGAAGAAAGCTGCTTCTGCAGGGCGCTTTGTTGCTGTTATGCTAAACAATCAGCTCCTAGGGTCTGAAGAGATTGAGAGTTTATATCTGTGGATGAGAAAATTACATTTCTATCTACAATCCCAGACTGCCAAGTTGCTAAGAACTATGGAAACTGACCTTTCTGAGCAAGAGGTAGAAAAATCCAAAAATCAACAGTGACTCCCAGGAAAAGTACTTCCAAAACAAACCTAAAAGATGATCTTCTTTAAGGGCAGCTTCAAGACTTTCCCACTTGGGTTTCTCCATACCACTCTTGTTAACTCTATTATCTTCTATGGCTTCATAACATAAAGGACAAGAAATTGTAGGAATGTGATTACATGGTGGCATCACTACCGTTAGTTTTTGGAGACACCCCCAATTCTGGTCATGCCACTGTGCGACAAACCAACAAAATGACCTGAACGTGCATTACCCTTAGAGCCTACGAGACAGTAATGTCCTTCAGGGAAGAGTAGAATCTACTTCTTCTCTCCTTCTCTTTACCTAGTATGGTGCCTGGCTCACATTCTGCAGACACTACACTTAACAGTCTCTCATTCAATTAATGCATAAAATCAAATCTACTCTCCCAGTTTCTGCCACCAAAAACACACACTGAGGGGAAGAAGAAAAGATCAGAAAATGCAGACACTTATAAGTTAGTCTTTTTAAGGTTAGGTTGTAGAGCCATTTCAAAAGTATGATCCACTTGATGCTTCTGTAAGTAAAACCTCTCAATGAGATTTCAATGAATCAATAAATTCTGTTCCATGTATATGGTGTCATAAAAAGTTTCCAGAACCAAACTTGACCTCACATTTAAAGCGGATCAAATCTGAGCAGTTTGTATGAGCAGACTGGAAGCATGACAGCACCCACACTTTGGAGAAGAATGTGGAAAAAAAAAGAAAGCTCAAAATTTCTAAGGGAAATGGGATACACCCAGGTCTGATTCCATTCTTCGTGAGCTTGATGAATGCAAGGCCCAAAGGACCACAAACCCAAAGTCTCAATTCCAACTTGAAGATCCTACAGTTTCGACAAGTCTCTGAAGAAAGACTAGCAGAATATTTCTGGAATCAATGTCACAGTTTATACAAACCAGGTACACGGCTGCTTATGGTTTTCTGCCTAATGACAATGAGAAAAATCAGATTTTATCATTTCTTTTAAATTTTCTGTGACTATTACAAGTGTATGTCACATTATACAATGTCAGTATGAGACATCCTTTCACAATAACAGAAAATTTATTTCTTTCAATGAATCGGGGCACAAACAAGTTTTGAATAGAAATGTTTAGTCTCTGGCTTATCGAGATTTAGAAGAAAATAACATGAAAGTTTTCAAACACAGGAGCTCACCAAAAGAACGAGGCAATCACCAGCACACAAGCAGCAAGTCTTGATTAAATATTATCTCCGTTGTCTTTCTAACCAGAATCTTCCAATCCATTTACATAGGTTAAACTATGAATAATTGTGAGCCTAAGAAATGTTTTCTTTAGAGCATACCTGAAGTATGAACAGATGAAAACTCCATATTTAAGCAATTACACGCAACTCACAAATGCCAATTTCCATCACAATTAGCCTAAGTTATGCAACATATTTTTGTTCCTTTTTAGTATATAGGTGATGCATGTTTTTATAATTTGCTTAACTGCCTATAGTGAAATTTTAAAATCACATAGACCATATAAAACCATAAAAGAAAGGGTACCTTTTTATTTTTCCCAATGTACCATGTTTCTACATTGCTTATAGAGCTTGTACAAGCAACACTGTTAGTTTCTATATAAAGATTTCCATAAAATTTTTATAGTTTCTATAAATGCATAAAGATTGTTGGTTTCATTATAACCTCTGTTTCAGTGCCAGTGGAAAGAAAAATTACCTGCAACTCTAAACAGCGAACTATATATATAGAGTAAGTAAGTGTGCTCAGACCTCTATTCAAAAAGCTCTAAGACACTAGTTATATTTCACCAAAATATGCATAAGCATACCGGAGAAGCAACTTCTAGTACACTCACCCCTAAGCACCACTCTTGGAACAAACAGGCTATAAAAAGTGCAATTGTGAGAACAAATTATTAATTCTACATGTTTTAGTACAAGAGGTAATCGTCTTATAACTAATATGTTTTAAAATGGTATATGTAATGCCTATTATACTTGACATATTACAAGGATATTTATGGAAATCTTCTCTCTGATAAGCTACCATAGCTTTACTCCACATTAGCCCACAGTACATATTATAATTACTAAAGGCTCTTTTTAATCTGAAAAATCATATAATATTTTGAAACCAAAGATGAGAGTTTGATGAGAATGGTGACCATAATTTGCTAACATGTTAATTTAACTATCCTTTTCTCCCTTAATTCAATTAGTATTCATTAAAATTGCACTAATCACAATGAGTAAAGTTTTACCAATTATTTCCATAATTATGAATGAACACAGTAAACAGAATAATTATAAATCTACTTAATTAACCACAGGCTATTTCCAGCAGAAAAAGATATTCATGTTTTGTATTTTATTTTTAATGCTAGACTGACATGCTGATATCTTTGAGAACCATTTCTAGAAATTAAAAAAAAAAACAAAACTCATTATGATTCTGTTTTTTAGCAAAATTTTTCTATCATACAGGCTTTATCAAGAACTTCATTCTCTAAACGTGTAGTGAGAGACTGAAAAGAATCTGGCTTAAGCTACCAAAACCAAAGTAACTCACAAATCGTATCTATAATACTGAATCTTCACCACCACCCCCCCAAAAAATTTAGACTACTTCATATTATGCTTAGAGGACACACCATTTTTAAAATTTCTTATGTAAATTGCTAAAAGATTTTTTTAAATGCAGGATTCAAGTCAGAACCCTATGAATGTTGATGTTTTAGTATTTAAACTAACTAAGCATTAAACAAAAGGTGATGAATAAATAATGTGAACTCTGAAAAGCCCTTGCTTTTGCCTTTTTGGTTTCTCTATTTTCAAAAAAAACACAGGCATCGCAGGTCTTTCAGAAATTAACAAAGCCTATACTTACAGGTTTAAAGATAGCAGGCTTACCAGATTTTAAATGAAATATTGAGTGCTACAGTGATTTAATGGTTTTAAACCATAGATCTCATTGCAGTCCGGGGGTGTCACAGACAACTTAAGGAAGAAAAAAAAAAATGGGGCACAGAGAAATCACTTTGTCAGTAATTACAATCAAGAGTCCTAAGATGTGGCTCAGGCTGCTCATTACTTCTTCCTTCTGAATCAAGACCCTTATTTACATTTCAGATTACATTTTTTATGAAACAGTAAGATCTATCAGAGCTGAGAGGAGCGAAATAATGAGGGGAAAACATTTTAATAAAACGTGTTGGGTCTGCATTACTTCCGTGTCAGAAAGAAAGGCTACTTCTGTAGTGATGGATCATTTATTCTGCTTCTAAACGAGAAGCAAAAAAGATGAAACTGATGAACTTTTACTGCCCATTTGTCTTTAGCAGACAATTAAGACAGAGAAGATCAAAATGGATTATCATACCACGCAGACAACTGGTCCAACAGTAATACATCTCCGGGACCACAGATTTGTAACTCTCTTTTATCCCTCCCCTTTCTTCTTACTTCTTTTTCCACTCTAAAGGCAGTGCTAGCTTTGTGGCTCAAGGAGAGCCAAAAGGCTGGTCATCATTATTCAGTCACAGATGTCAATCTAACCTCCCTTTTTTCTCAGTTTCTAAAGCAGTGAGCCACAATAATTTGTGACAGATTCTTTTACTGTAAGGTACAAAGAACACACAGAATAAAACATCTAGCAGCAGCAAGTGTCTCTGATCAAGTGTGCTGGTACATGGGAAACACACTATATGTAGAAACAACCACTGGTAGTTTAGGCGAACGAGGAGGAAAACCAGAGGGGGGAGTGTGTGTGTGTGCGTGCGCGCGCGCGTGTGTGTGTGTGTGTGTAGTAACAAGCACTATACTTTATGGTGAATTAGTTCAAATATTCCTTATGGATTACATCATAAATGTTTTAATACTAGAAATGTTGTCTAGGTTAAGTGCACATTCAACATTTACAGTTTGTAGGTAATAGAAATATCTCTAAGAATTCCTTAAAATAGTACAACTGAGGGGAAAGATAATTTGGTTTAACCCAACAAATGCTGAGAAGAAAAAAAAAAAAAAAAACCTAAGATCAGAACCCAAATGGTAAAAAGGTAAACAAAAAATATGCAAGTCCCATTCCCTTTACCAACAGATCAAGTGTCAAATCAATTTCTGGGAATTTGGAGGTAACTTCTCAAAAAACAGAGTAGACCTTTCATTCATCCATCATTCTTGAGCTACCTGTGATAAAGAAGGGAAACTACCTTTGCCAGGTTGGAAGAGATATTGAATAAAACTCTCATAAGTTTACATCTAGCCCATGAGTATCATCCTCATTTTAAAACTGTGTCCCCGATCTAAACAAAGGAAACAAGTTAACTATCCTGTGAGCCCTTTAAGATAGCTGAAGGCTATCGTTTTTTAGATTCTTTTTTTTTTAAATTTTTTCAGTGTTCCAAAATTCTTTGTTTATGCACCACACCCAGTGCTCCATATTTTTTGGATTTTTACTGTAATTTTAAATTACTCCAACTTCAATATATGAAATAGTTGTAATATCATCCATTAACCCAAGTAAAGAGAACTAAGTTCATAACATAACATTTAATCTGTGAACAGGGTTCTATATACAACAAAAGAATGGATAATAGCCTGTATTTCTCTCTCTGTACGTGCATGCAATATATATACGTATGGATGTATAGTACCCAAATATATACACATATATTCCACCCCAAACACAAACGTATTCACATAAACACGAAAAAAAAACCACGAAGTTGTCATAGTAGTTATCTTTGAGTAGTAAAATTACAGATGACTTGTATTTTTTCTTTCTTTGCATTCTTTTAAAAATATATTTCTATCTATATTTCCTAAATATTTTGTCATAAACATATTACCCATGTGGCTATTACCCATGTGATTTATACCCCCCCCAAAAAGAAAAGATCAAAAAGCTTCAGATATAATAAGAAACTACATTTAAAGGACTAGATCCAGATGTTAACCATGTTATTTTCAACCATAGTTTTCAGTTTTGTCCTACAAAATTTTTTCTTGTTGGGTAATTCAGAACCTGGGACCACAAAGTTTATTTACCTAGCCACAAAACTTTAGGATAATGATTTTCTTAAGAGCTATTGGCCTCAAGTCTACTCAAAACAACACTTTAAAATTTTCTACCCTCTAGACACTGTGTAATGAGAAAAAAATTATTAATAAAGAGGTCCTATAATCTCTGGATTGTGTAGTTTAAATCCAATGGGCTCAATCACATAGCAATTCAGGGCAAGATAAAAATTTAACTCTCCTGTTGGAAGATGAAGCAAGGGTTAGAGAAGATTAGTATTTTTTTAAATCTCATTTAAAAGTCTTGAGATCACACACAAAGCAAGCCATACCAGTTCTCTTGGGTTCTTGTACAATAAAACCTCATTACAAAGCATCTCATTATACTGATTATCCAGTTATATTCCTGGTCACATTATGTCCCCAGGATTCATAAAGATGTCTCAGACACCTTGCCCTCATACAACAGGCCACATTGCAAAGGTGTAACTACTATTGTATTGCATATTTCTACTCCATTCAAGGACATTTTTTTAACAGACAAAATTCAATGGACGATTTTATAAAGTTGTTTTATTCAGTGTAATCAAGGATGCTTCTATCTTGAAACAGTTTTTTTAAAAAAGCATAGCAAATTGCCTATTTGAACTAAAAACGCAAGATGCCCCCCAAAAAGCTATAAAACATCTCTAATATTTCTTAAGACAAACACTGGAATCGAGAATGCATAACCTGGATCTAATTTTTGAGAGTAGAGCAGCACCAGAACTTCAGCACTATTTTTGTGATTAAAATAGTTCCTTCCATTCCATTCCATGCTTGGAAGATACAGGAAATTCAAGATGGCAGGGCCAACTGGCCAATCTCAACTTTCTCTACCATCATTAGAACCTCACCCAGAAGACCATTCCTCAATGTGGAGCTTCTCCTTGGTATACTACCATTACACATAATTTCATAATCTATTTCAAATTCCAGGAAATGTTATAAACTTCCCTCCTCCTCCTCCTCCCTTTTTTGTTACACTGGTTCTTGACTGCTTAAATGGCATTTGAAAAAAAAAAAAAAAGTTCACAGGCAATCCAAAAAAGGATTTCCTAATGAACTGCAGACTACAGCACACCTCAAAGTAAAAAGTAAAATTTGTGATAGATTTTCTTCCTTACTTTCTGTGCATTTTTTCCCTGAAGGTAACACCCCAAACCTAGCATAGTATTTTCAATCCGATCTCCATTTGTTTTTATTTTTTGTCTTGGGTTCCTAATTGCTATTTCTCTTCCCTCTAAAAATTCATTTATCTCTTTCAGTAAAAAGAACAGTAATAATATGTTGAACAACTCTGAAATAAATTTTGTCATGTAAAAAATTAATTACGCATTCCGAACCTGGTCACTGTAGTCCTCCGGGAATTGCCTCTGCACCTCAGGATCTGTAAATAATTGACAGATAATATTAATTGGCTTTGGATTAGTGAGCAAGCAGAGGATCACACATTAATATTTGATCAGAAGATGATAGCAGCCCTGGCAGGGGATCCAAGGGGGGCAGCTGGGGCTGCTATGTTGATGAGCACAAGGAAGGACTCGGCAAGGCACTCCCATTACCCTCCTCCAGAAATATAAAAAAGAAAAATTTTGAAGACCTGATGCTACTGTTAACTTTAGACTATTACCTAATGCAAAAATCTTGCAGGCTGCAAATTGCCCTCAATGTATTTTTCCAGAGAAAATGAGTCCTAAACCTGGCTTGACTCTTTTTCTCTAATCAGAAGCCTCCTTTTCATAGTTACAGATGAGGGCTTGACAAACCACCTTAAACACCAGTTTCAGATTGTGTGTGTGTGTGTGTGTGTGTGCGCGCGCGCGCGCGCGCGCGCGCGCGCACATGTGCACCTGCTGGCAGGGTGGTGGGGGAGTGAGAGAAGAATTCTTTCAAGGAACAAATACAAAACTCTTTGCTTTTAAAAATAAAATGTATCCTTACCAAAATACTTATGAACTCCTGAAAATACAGATAAAACCAGATGAAGTTCTCTTCAAAAACAGAACCAAACAATACACTTTTGGGTTGTCAGTACAAAATATCATGAGATATTATGTTCTACCTAACATAATTAGACTTGCACAGCAACTATAAAAATACATAGGTGAAAATACCTTTTATGACCATCTGTTTAAAACAGAATTACTAAAGGGGTCACTTGATTTTTCCATCATAATTGCAAGATAATCCAATACCATCGTCTCTAAGTCAATACAGAAGTGTACTAATTAAATGCTATTAGCACTCCATTTGCTATTGATTAGGAAAACATTCAATCTTTACTAATAAGAGAAAGACATTTGGTTCCTCAGAGACACATTATGGGGAATGGTAAGAACAATATGTATTTGAGAAATCACATATCAATGCAAAAGGTTTATGGAAAAACACAGTATTTGAGGGTCCCCTCACACACTGATCACAAAATATACCACTCAGTTTTCTTAGCTATCTTTTAAAATATGAATTTACTTCTCTGTGAGAGTGAATCCACATAAAAGTTAAAACCCTCCAAATCACTAAACAAAAATGCAGTTAATCTTGCTGCAGTGGAGAATCAAAAAGGGAAAAAACTAAGGGCCTATTCACATACTACATTTAAATCCTAGAAATACCAGTTTTCAAGTCATTAAAGTCAGTGGATGTTATTTTTCAAAACCCAAGGCTAATAACAAAAACAGGAGTATTCAAAAGGGCATACCAAAAATGCAAAGCTTCCAAAAACAGGTGGTGCAAAAGAGGGGAAACTATCTATAGACCATTTCCACTCTTGGGGTATCTTCTGGTCGACTTAAAAACTGGGGATCAGGGACGCCTGGGTGGCTCAGTTGGTTGAGCGGCTGCCTTCAGCTCAGGTCATGGTCCCAGCATCCTGGGATGGAGTCCAGATCGGGCTCCTTGCTCCGCAGGGAGCCTGCTTCTCCCTCTGCCACTCTGTCTGCCTGTGCTCACTCTCTCTCTCTCTCTGACAAATAAATGGATAAAATCTTTAAAAAAAAAAAAAAAACAAAAACTGGGGATCAATTTCTTTCCTTACCCTCATCTACAAATACTCAATGGGACAAAGGACCTGTCTAGACTATGACCAGCAGAATGCTGGAGTGATCCCCTCTGTTCAGGGCTGCTAGTGGGCCAGAGGAAGAAGCTGTTGCTTCTCTCTGGCCAGAAGGGCTGAAATCATGCAAGGAGTTGGCCCACTTGAGACAGGAGGCCAGAGGGCGCTAATGGCGTGGCATGAAAAGCACCAGGTCTAGAGGGAAGAATGAGCAGGATGCAAAGGGACAACCAAACACACCTCTAAAACCGTGCTTGCTGCTGGGCTGGGGATAAGGGGGAGCCTAAATAAGAGGGTAGCAGTTATAATTCCTAAAACATAGGTAAATCACCCTGCTACAGAAAAAACTGGTATTTTAGGATTTAAAATTTGGTCCCAAGACAGAAAAAAAAAAAAAATGTACTTGTAAGCCACTGAGGGACACAGTAAAATAGAAGTTGGGAAAGCCACAAAATAAGGCTTATTGTTTTTCTTCCAACTGTCACGTGGTTAACACTTACTCTTCAACGAGAAAACTTCGTATAGAAATGACTCGATATAAATCTTTAATATCATGTCTTCTTGAAGTAGTTTGTGCTTCTTAGGAACCACAAATACTGATGGAAACCAAGACGGAATAAAACCAAAGGCTAATTTTTTTATCACCATTTTGTGAGGGGATGAGTGTCAGAAACAAAAAGGTATGATACATTCTTCAATTTAAAAAAGATTCTTGTTTATAGGTGGGAGAAGGAAAGTTTTTGACCTTTAGTCTATGTTAATAAGAAACTATATTAATAACTAACTTATTATAAACATGTATTTTATGAATATATACAATATAGCAAAAATTTAAGAAGAGAAGGAAACATGGATTTTTAAAAATCTACTTATTTTAATATACTGAAGGTAAAGACAATGGAATGCCAAGATGGGAGGCACACAAATCACGGTATCCTAAACAGTGCATCAGTGGCAGGCACGACAATCATCATCAACCAAATTCCTTCAACTGTCCTAAGACAGCCCACAGTGAGATTCCCAGATTTTTACAGAATTGTGTTCCAAGATAATACATGGATTATTATTTACTACGATCCAAGCATAAAGCTTGTGATTTCCTTTAATGCCCTGAGGTTTACAAAAGCAAACTTCATGGGTTCTTAACACTCTCTAAAGCAATATTTAAAAAGGGGGGGGGGCGTGATTTTTTTTAAAAACCAAATTCCAATCTACAAAGTTCCACTTAATTAGCTCAAACATCCAATCTGATAGTTTATAAAGCTATGAAAGCCATTTTGTAAAAACTAACAAAAAAACTGAAAAGAATTTGAGTTTTCTTAAAATGTCTATTTCGCACAGTGGGTTGAAATCCTCTCTTTTCACTTTGAGTCGATCACAATGCCATAATGTCACCAAAATATCGACATTGGAAACATCTGAGTTTAAAAGGTCCAAATACAATCTGCTTTTCTCAAGCAACACAACACCCGCCTTACTAACAGTTTCAGCATGGCACATGTACAAAACCTAGCACCCTGCAGTTAAGCAAACCGCCTTTAAATTTTCTGTCTGGCAGCAATCCACTTGCGTGTCTGTATGTTTTTACAAGTACTCTATGTATTTCATTGCATCAGCTGCATTTCTTTGAGTTTTAAATGGTCTGGGAACATTTTATGAAATGTTCTATATCTTTATATGGAAAATAACGTACACTGGAAAAGTGTGCATCGGTCTAATATTTATGTATCTATTTCTTTATCCACCATCCAATACTATTATTGCTAATGTTCCAAAACACCTTCTCACATTCATACCCTCACCGCCAAGTGCAGTGTCACCAAACAGCTAACTTTCAACACAAAAATCTGCAGATCAGAGAACTACCAAAGAAAAAAGCAACAATTTGCTCAGGCAATTGGCAGTAAGAACAGAGTCATGGGCATATGTCAAGCTTTTTCTCTAAGAATTGTCCCTCTGACAGAAAATTCAGAACATTCGTTTTCCTTCTCTCTCAGCAACTTCCTCCAGATTTAAGTAGTAGATTCTTAAAATTAAAAATCAATTTCATTATCTCCTAGGAAAATACGAAAATAATATATTTAAAATATCTTGCCACAAGATGTATGGTATGGTAGAGTCCATAGATCTCTTAACCACGTAAGCTGAAAAGAGGCACCTGGCTCTGGAATAAAGCTTCACATTTGTCAATGTCATGGGCCACTACCTTCTTCTAGCACCACAGCCACGCAAAAGGGGGTCTCCACAAAGACATGTGTGCGCCACCGCTTTTCCACTGGAGGCCACAAGAAGCATTTCTATACTTAACACAGACATTTCACAGCACAGGACTCCTGATCTGATTCAGGCACAGAACATGACCCATGCTTAAGAGGCTAGGTCCTTGGGGGGTTTGGCGGGGGGGAAGTCTCAGAACAACGATGTCTTGATTTTTTTTTTTTTAAAGAAAGGTTAATTTTCTTCGACCTCAATTGTTCATGTTTTCTAGTCTCCTACTGTAACATACTTTAAGTCTTTAAGATACACCAGATTGCCACAGGATGTTTAATTAATAGAATTAGAGTTTGGGCAAGACTTGCTGGAACGGTGCTATAAATTATTTTACACAGGCTCCAAAACCTTGAGTTCTGCCTTAGGCTTAAAGTTCCTAGAAAACGTGGTAGACAGATCTTTTACAACAGAAATGCAAAATAATTCATAAAAGTACTGTGGTTATGTATGAGGGCTCATTTGTAGATCAGTAACTAGTATGTGTACGTACACACACATGCACACCTCTTACCAAATTATTTTCCTGTTTTTCTCTGTCATACCAATGACTCCAAATGAAGGGTCAAGGCATGACACTTTAACTCATTATTGAAAAATACATTGACTTCATTTTCTATGAAATGTGGGACAACTACACACGAACCAAATGTTACAATCTTCCATAACTGAAGCTCTTTTAGGAAATTTAAGAGAGACTGCAGGCAAATGTAGCCGCTAACATGGGAATCTACGCTGCTTTCACTTTTAATGTGGCAGGTATCAAGGCAGAAAAAATTACATTTAAAGCCCACGAAAAATTTATTCAGTCATTATCCCTAGGATATTTCAATCAGTAAGAAACAAAATATTGAACATATTTAAAGCTTATAATTATTTTTTTAAAAAACCCTCCCCTTTAAAAGACTTAAAAATTAGCCATAAACGTTATCACCTCATTGTTTAATTCCATGTAGTTTAAGACACTATCTTCCTCTCCCCCACAACCATAAATGTTAATCCAAGTTGTAATCAGATTTAATTTTCCAGATGAGAAGATGGGAATATGCTGCAAATGAGGGACAGTCCATTACACTGCTCTTTCCCTAATGCCATGTTCAAATTTTATACGCTGAAAATGTATATGCTCAGCAAGTAGTCTGAGAAGTTATGCATTTTGAGGACGAGCTCAATCTTCCCCAAAACACACTCAGAAATAAGCTTTTTCTTCTCATCTTCAAGAAGAAAAGTTCTTTTTTTTTTTTTTGTATAATGTAGAAATAAAAAGTTTCTTGACACTGTGATTACAAGATGGACTCCACTAAAAAAAGCTTAAAGGACACTCCCTATTAAACTCACTGCTGCTCTAATAAATCAGCTTTACTTACTTTATATTATAAAATACCTGAATCATTCGTTTAGCATTTTAACTCAATACAATTATTCTAGTAAACTATTCCATTTATGATAGTTAAAATTTAATTAAAAATATATTTTTGAAAGGAATGTTTCAAATGTTTTACATAGAAAAAAAAACTATCAACATGATTTCCTTTTCCTTAACAATGAAACAAAATAGTTTATGTTGTCTTTGCTTTAAAAATGTTTTTAAATTAAAAGTTCCTTGCTTCAAACAAAAATTGCTCATTTCGCAATGCAGATTTTATCCTGTAATTACAGAAGAGTATACTTCACTAATTCAAAAAAAGAAAAAATCATTTCCAAGTACTTTAAATGAACCTTCGGTTTCCACATACAACTGGAATTTCTTTTCTTTTCTTTTTTTTAAGATTTTATTTATTTATTTGACAGAGAGAAAACACAGCTAGAGAGGGAACACAAGCAGGGGGAGCAGGAGAGGGAGAAGCAGGCTTCCCACCAAGCAGGGAGCCTGAGGAGGGGCTTGATCCCAGGACCCCGGGATCATGACCCAAGCCAAAGGCAGACGCTTTAACAACTAAACCACCCAGGTGCCCCACAACTGGAATTTCTTAAAAATTATTCCAGGTATTAACTTTTTGCTCTAAAACATGAAGACCCTAAGACATAAAAACTTTAGTCATCACTAATTTTAAAACTATGTTTCTATTTCAGCCTTGCCGTTCAACACTAGCATTTGAAACACACTCAAATATTACACTTCACAGCAGCTGGCCTGATAACACAGGACCAGTTCACCATCTACACCTATAATAAAAACCCAAACAGCATTATTTAGGGAAGGGTAACACAGCCCACCTCAGTATGGCAAGCAATGGAACCATTCACGTGCCAGATTCCTCCTCGAACTAACAGATTCTGCCTTTCAGACATATCCTGCTCTGATGTGACTATCTATGCATAAACAGCAGACACTGACCTATTGTTTTCAGTTGTTGGAGTTATGAATGTAGTACAGTTACCAATTAAGTGAATCAACAAGTCTTAAATGCATCAGCTGTTCTACAAATAAAGAGTCCACTGACATTATGCAGTAAAATCTTGGGAGTTTCGTCTCTTTCTAGAGAATGGTGATAGATTTTTGACCAGCCAATGCCACTACTTACCAATAATTAGAAATATTTTTCATAACTCATTCCATCTACAAAAGGTATATAAATCTGATTCTCAACCAAACTTCCACTTAACCCAAGAATCAAACATAAGTCGAATTCCAAAGGGAGCTTTAAAAATGGAAAGAGAGAGTGTGCTGGAGAGAAGAAAAAGTCCAGAGACTATGTTCACTTATAGTTTCCTTTTTGCCTGAATATCCTAGCTTTCAACTTTCATTATTACTATTTAAATATTTAGGGTTTGTTTTTTTTTAAAGATTTTATTTATTTATTTGTCAGAGAGAGAGCGCACGTGAGCGCGAGCACAGGCAGACAGAGTGGCAGGCAGAGACAGAGAGAGAAGCAGGCTCCCTGCCGAGCAAGGAGCCCGATGTGGGACTCGATCCCAGGACGCTGGGATCATGACCTGAGCCGAAGGCAGCCGCTTAACCAACTGAGCCACCCAGGCGTCCCTAAATATTCAGGTTTTTAAAAATTAGTTCAGGGTTTGGAACTATTCCTAAAATCTATCAAACTGATAAATATTGATGAAGGCCCTTTTTTCTTTAATGGCTATAATCTCAGGTTTCCATTTAGTTTCCCTGTGAGTTAGGATTCGTTTTAGCCCTTCTTTTTGAATGAGCATCGTAAGTGTCCAATTTTTATTCCAATGTGAGTAATTACTTCAGACTTCACCTAAATGACAGCTGTGCCCTTTATGTACTACAAACGTGACATCACTGCATATGGTCTTCATAAATAGATATATCACAACTGTCAAATCTGGTGGAAAGAGATAACTTCATTATTTACTCAAATACAACTACTGATTGCAGACCCACTACGTGTCAGGCACCAGGACAGGCATTTTATACACAATTTCTAATTTAATCTTCATGACAACACTGTGATATTGGGACTATCATTAAGTCCATCATTGTTAAAGAAAGCAATAGGTTATCATTTGTCCAAAGTTTAGAAAATTAGTATTTACTCACGGCACAAATATACTGGCGTGACTGGCCCAGGTGATGAAAAAGCCAGGCCTTGCTGTCAAGGAGTTTACAGTGTGACCCTAATGGAGAATCCACAGAATTAATTGACCGCAGAGTTTCACAAAGTGCTGTGCTAGGATGAGCAGAAGGGCAGCAAACCTAATTCCGACCAGGGCAGAAAAAGCTTTGAGGGAGGAAGTGGCCATATGCAGACTCTAGGACTAGACCGTAGTTCATCTCGTGCTATCACAGCCACCTTCGAACAGACCAATGGACAGGAAGTCAGTATCTGTCGAGGCCAGGCCCATGTTCTACTTAGCTTTGTCTGCTACAGAAGGTCTTCTCGGTTACAAATGCTTAACAAATATTTTGGCATAGGAGAATAAACTCATTAAATACCCTGTCTCTCAAAATGGAGAAAAGGTCAATTTCAAAACATCCAATTGAAAACAAGCCTCTGAATGCTATAGGCTTCCTTCCTAAAGACACAATGGCATATAAGTAAGCACACAATAAATATTAGTTGTTGTTTTATTATTAACCCCAGTGGAGAAATAAGCAAGCACCATAAATTAGATGGCTACAGATGTATAGGTATGCCTCAAATTGGAAATACATGTGTTCCTGAAATAAACTTTTATAAACCCAATTAAAATTTTCCCATTGCCTGCCATTACTTACCTAGAAATGTTATAACTTTATCAGAAACTGATTTTCTCTTCATCGTCAGCGGTTCGAAAATCCTTAAGCTACAGTTTATTTGCCTCCTGGCATCTGTTTGCTAATGATCTGTAAACATCAAATGCACTAGGGACTCTCCCAGATTTACAGAAACCCTGAGGTGAATCTCTGTATAAATTGAAGGACCTTTCTGCTAATTTCTTTGCTTTCTAAGTTTGCATTCTGGGTTTCAGAAACCGAGTTCCATTAAACATTTTTGCAGTAATAATTAGAATACTACCAGCTACCATCTACTGAATGCCTATGTATACCAGTAGTTGCCATAGGTGGTTTATTTTATTATCTTAATCATAACAAAACTCTGCCAGGTAAGGAGATGTACCCCTGTTTTAAAAATAAGAATGAGGTTCACTAAGAACAAATTCAATTAAGCAACAGAGTTGGGATTCAGCCTGGATCCATCAGACTCCCAAGAATCCAACAGTGGCTTTCTTTTTTGGCTTTATTTATGTATGTCCTCCTGTTGATCTGTCTTCTAGTTATTATTGTGACTCAACAATAAGAATACATCTGGACAAATAACCAAAACATGTTGTCATGAAATAGGCCTTAGCAGACTATGAATGAGAGCTTTCCAATTTCTCTATTTAAACTTCTTTGCCAAGTTCAGGATATAAATAAAATGACTCCAGAGTAACTAGCACTCAATTCAACCAGCAAACATGATAATGAAAAGATGAATTCCTATTAACAACTTAGAATAATTCTGAAGACTAGAGGGTATCCTTGGATAATCTATGAAAAAGAAATTTTTTTGCTACACAGAATGGATAAGAATGTAGAGAAATGTTTTCCTACTTGGAAAATGTATTTCCCAAGCACCTCTAAGCCATACTGAGAACCCCAATGCTAAGGCCAAACTACCGCATACAGTATACACAAAGCTGACACGCCAGCAAGGGAAACATACTATGCCTGTCAACCAGAAGACTTTGTTGTCAACAAAATTCTGCCTCTCTTTCCCTGGAAACAAGCCATTGCTGCCTAGTCCATATCTGTACCATATATCCTATATGATACCTATATACCCTATACCACTGCGGGGGGAGGGACTGGAGGGAGCAGGGAGTAAAATATACATAAAATTTGCCATTTTAACATTTTAAAATATACAACTCAGTGGCACTAAGTCCATTCACGTTATTATACAACCATCACTATTACCTTACTCTAAAACTTCTCCAACTAAAACTCTGAACCCATTAAATAACTTCCAATTTTCCCTTCCCCATAGCCCATGGCAACCACCATTCTACTTTCTGCCTCTATGAATTTAACTACCCTAGGTACCTCATATGAATGGAATGATGCAATACCTGTCCTGCATGCCTGGCTTACTTCACTCAGCACAATGTCTTCAAGGCTCATCCGTGTTATAGCCTGTGTCAGAATTTCCCTCCTTTTTAAGGCTGAATAATACTCCATTGAAAGAATACCACATATTATTTATCCATTCATCTGTCTATGGACACGAGTTTCTTTCATCTTTGGCTATCATAAATAATGCTGCTATGAGGGGCACCCGGGTGGCTCAGTCAAGTAAGTGTCTGCCTTTGGCTCAGGTCATGATCCCAGGGTCCTGGGATCAAGCCCCACGTTGGGCTCCCTGTTCAGCGGGGACCTGCTTCTCCCTCTCCCTTTGCTCTCCTGCTCCTGCTCTCTTGTTCACTCTCTATCTCAAATAAATAAATAAAATATTTTTAAAAAATAATGCTGCTGCCATGAACACGAGTGTACAAATATTTGTGCAAGTCCCTGTTTTCACTTCTTCATGACCTATGTCCAGAATGGGAATTGCTGAATCATATGGCAATTCTATGTTTAATTTTTTTGAGGACCTATACTACTTTTAACATGTTTCAAGACCTTTATGTTATAAAGCTAGAACTACCTAGAAACCTTAGCCTGGCCATTAAGACCAAAACACCTGGGCTGCCTGGGTGGTGCAGTCAGTTAACCCTCTGATTCTTGGTTTGGGCTCAGGTTGTGATCTTGGGGTCCTGGGATCAAACTCTGCATCAGGTTTCACACTCAATGCAGAAGTCTGATAAAATTTCTCTTTGCCCCTCTTCACCATGCACGCATGCATGCTCTCTCTTCTCAAATAAATCTTTGAAAAAATAAATAAATAAAGACAAAACTACCCAATTTCATTTGTTTCTTAAAAATGAATTCCCAATGGGAGAAGATATTTACAAATGACAATACAAATAAAGAGCTGATATCCAAGATCTATAAAGAACTTCTCAAACTCAACACCCAAAAAACAAATAATCAAGTAAAAAAAATGGGCAGAAGACATGAACAGACACTTCTCAAAAGACATACAAATGGCTAACAGACACATGAAAAAAATGTTCATCATCATTAGCCATCAGGGAAATGCAAATCAAAACCACAATGAGATACCACCTTACACCAGTTGGAACGGCAAAAACTGGCAAGGCAAGAAACAACAAATGTTGGGAGAGGTTGTGGAGGAAGGGGAACCCTCTTACGTGGTTGGTAGGAATGCAAGTTGAGCCACTCTGGAAAACAGTGTGGAGATTCCTCAAGAAATTAAAAATAGAACTACCTTATAACCCAGCAATTGCAATACTGGGTATTCACCCCAAAGATACAGATGTAGTGAAAAGAAGAGCCATATGCACCCCAATGTTCATAGCAGCAATGTCCACAATAGCCAAACTGTGGAAGGAGCCGAGATGTCCTTCAACAGATGAATGGATAGAGAAGATGTGGCCCGTATACACAATGGAATAGTACTCAGCCATCAGAAAGGATGAATACCCAACTTTTGCATCACCATGGACGGGACTGAAGGAGATTAAGCTAAGTGAAATAAGTCAAACAGAGAAAGGCAATTGTCATATGGTTCCACTTAGTTGTGGAACATAAGGAATAGCACGGAGGACATTAGGAGAAGGGGAAAATGAAGGCGGGCGGCGGAATCGGAGGGGAAGATGAACCATGAGAGACTATGGACTCCAAGAAACAAACAGGGTTTTAGAGGGGAGGGGAGTGGGGAGAAGGGTTAGCCCAGCAATGGGTATTAAGGAGGGCATGTATTGCATTGAGCTCTGGGTGTTCTACACAAACAACAAATCATGGAACACTACATCAAGAACTAATGATGTACTGGACGGTGACTAACATAACATAAAAATCATTAAAAAAATGAATTCCCAAATCTAGCCAGGCTGATCAATTCACTTTCCCACAAAATTTGACATGCTTTGCTCATCTTTCTCCTCTTCCCTCATCCAAATCAGACCCTTCCAAAACATGCTCTGAGGCATCACAATTTAAAAACGTGGCCAATTGTATATTCCTCTATGAATTAACATTCAATTACACTAGCAGTTTAAAAAATTAAAAAGACAAAGAGCCATGTCATCCATCACAAGTACAGTGAATTTTAAGCATAAGCTGGCAAAGGAACAACAAAACTGGCACACTCGCTGAAACTCCTTCACTTGCCTTCTGGCACTCCTGGTCAGTGATCTGCGCAATTCTCAATCTCTTACACTAAGAGATTGAGATTCTCATTCTTACATTCTTCCTCTGACCTAATGCTGGCTTCCTCTGTAGGCCTCCCAAGTGGTCAGCATTTCCTCTCCATCCCTCCCACTGGTCTGGAGGCAGGGTAAGCAGCCTCTGCTCCTTGTTTCCACTTCCAGACCTTTCTCCCTCATTTTCCAACATCCCGAATTTTAACCTGAGCTCACCAGCCTACACTCCCCACTCCTACTCTGCCATGCTGTCATCTACTAATCCTAGGGTTATTCCTCATTCCTGAGCCACATGGATCCTGGTGTACTGGCCCTCACTCTACCAGCACTTCTACCACAATCTTAGCGATTTCAAGTATACACATAGACAATCTTTCAAAATCCTGGAATTCTTGGTTCCTTGGCCTTCTCCCTGCCAAGGTTTTCTACCCAATCTCAAGCTACTCACTCTCATGGTCACATCCAAACTCTACAGTTACCAATAACTGAAACTCCTTCAATAATCAGTTTTAAACACCTCAGCCTCCAACCATGACCTACCTCCTGCCCTTCTAGTTCAGTCCCTACAATATTCTGTCTTCATTCTTCAATCCCACAGGGACACTATTATCAACCTTTTCAGTGTCCTTGATCCACCTCAGGTCCACCCTATCCTCCTTGCCCAGCTTTAATTCTATTTATAACCATTCTTTTCCATACATCTTCAACATCTTTGTGCTTCTCTTACTTTATCAACCTCACTTGGCAAAAGTCCAACCATCCTTGTTAAATCCAGAGATCCACCTACACCCCTGTACCAGGTGGAGAAAATCACCCTACTGTGCTTAAAATACTAAAATAGTAGCTTTAAATTCGGATTACTTACTGTAAGTGAGCTTGACTAATTATAACACATTTTCCTTAATTCGTTCACTATTCTCAGTGACTATGTCATACTCTCCTCTCTCCCTTCAAACCTTCTCCAACCTCAATTGCCACTAATTGACTCATTTGCCCCTTCACTGAGAAAACCAATCAGAAGAGCCCTCCCACAAGCCTCCACTACTACATCTACCCACTTACTATCACTGACCCACAGATGCTGCCTTCATCCTACCACCATAAAGAACGACCCGTGCCCCCTTGCAAAGGCTCTTCCTCCACTTGTGAACTGGGAGCCCATCCCCTCTCACCAACTAAGACATTGCTCTACCAATTCTCCTGTGTTATTAATTTTACCTCTCTACTGGAGTTTTCCCATCAGCATGCAAACATACTGTTATTTCTGCAAATTTTCTTTAAAAGGTCAAGCCCCCCACAGCTACCACCCCATTTCTTTCGCTGTCTTCAAAGCTAGGTACCTCAAAAGGATGTCTGTTCCCACCTTACCAGTTCCTCTCTTCACTCTCTTGAACCCGTGCCAATTGAGCTTCTACCCCACCACTGCTGTGAAACTGCTTACGCACTAATGACCACACTAACTCACTTCTTACTCCCAATGTCAATTATCTATCCTCAGTCCTCATCTTACCTGATCTATAAGCACCATTTGACATCCTTGATGGGTTCCACTTTCTCTGTTTATGTGGCTTCCACAGTGTCCCATTCCCCTGACTCACTGCTTCCCCTTAAGCTCCTTGCAGACCTCGTACAATTCAAGGGTCCCAGACCTGTTCTTGGACTTCGCTTTTCTTTCTTGATGTCCTCTTTTGCCGCCCTTTTTCAGTCTCATCACTTCAAATACAAATATGCACTGTCAACTTTACATTTATTTCTTCCAACTCCAGACCCCTATATCTAACTGTCTGCTCAACATCTCCACTTGGATGCCTAGCAGACATCTCAAATTGAACATGTCCAAAACTGATCTCCTGATCCTTCTCCCACATTTCAGATCCAATCTGTCAGCCAATCTTGTCAACTAAATCTTCAAAATAAATTCAAGTTCTGACCATTTCTCTCCTTCTCCACACTACCACTCTGGTCTAAGTCATCATCATTTCCACTACAATGGTCACCTAACAGGTGTCTCTGCTTCTGCCTCTGATTCCCTACAGACTGTTCTCAAAACAGCAGCCAGAGTAATCCTGTTACTTACCTAAGTCAGGTCCTACTTTACCAGCAACTCTCTGACCTCATTTCCTATTACTCTGCCCCCCTGACTCCCTGTTCCAGCCACGTGGGTCTACTTGCTGTTCCTCAAACCTGCAAGCCATGCTTCCATTTTATGGCCCTTTCCCTTGCTGTTCATTCTGTGGGATAAATACCAAGGAATGACACATGTGCTGTCTTCATTCACAAGTTACTTTCCTAGTGCTGCCTTCCCCAGTCACCTTATTTAAAATTATAATTTCCCTATCCCCCCCATTCTTTATTCTCTTTTCCTGTGTTTTCTCCTTAGCACATTTTATCATCCAACATACTATATACTCTCTTATTATCTGTTTTCCCCTACTAGTATAGATGGCTTTATGATGACAGGGATTTTTGCCTATTTTGTTCACTACTATACCCCCACAACCTGGAATTGGGCCTAGCACATAAGTACCGAATAAGTCTAAAAGAATGAAGGAAGAAAGGGAGCATATATTCGACCACTCCTTCCAGCAAATAATTTGGCAATACATTTCCAAAGCCCTAAGAATGTCGACAATCCACATCCTAGTAATTCCACTTCTCAAAATCTATCCCAAGGAAATAATTAGAAATATAATTATTTTTATGTTTGTTTCAAACTTCATTTCAAAAATTGGGAGCATTAATAAGCTCAAGTGACCCAACACCTATGCGACCATTAAAATTAGGTTGTGTCTGTAATAAATGGGGAAAATACTAACATCATTGCATTAGGAAGAATTAACTCAAAATGTAAAGATTTATCACACTGTAACAGCAATTACTTTTTTTTTAATTTTTTCAAAAGACACTAAATAGAAACCCACTGAAACTTCCAGCTATGAGTGCCTTAGTTGTGAAATTATAGGGATTTTCCTTATTTCCTGAATCTTCCACATTTTTAAGCAAGGTTCATAATTTAAACACACACACACACACATACACTCCCCAAAAAACCTTTGTAAATAAAGAAATATGTTCCTGAGAAATTTGACTTAAATGGCGTACAACAGCATACAATGTCCCCATCTGCCTCTCCAGGAACCTACCCCTGACTACTTTAGCCCACATTGACTGATTTCCTCTGAGCTTCTGTAATATTTACTGTTTGGGTAGCATCAAATTACTAACACCTGCTTGCACATCTAATCATTTACTATCTTACACTGTTACTTCTCTAAGTACTTGTCTTCTTAATAAATAAAATAAGCAGTTCCCAAGGCCAGGACCCATATCTCCCTACCATCTGCACTCCTCCCAAGAATAAAGGCGCCCCAGCATTCAAGCACAGTGCTGAGCACAGAGCAGACTGCCTTCCATAAAAGCTTTCTGAATTGAACTCTACTCTGAAATGCCTTTGAACATTTCCCAAGATAGATTAATTTAGGGGTGCTTCTGGTCAAGTCTCCAAAAGACTTCACAAAATGCCTATGCTGGGTGTCACATACTATGAGAGCCATATACCCTGTCATGTCACTTAAGCTTGACAATTCTACAGGGTAAGTACCGTTACCCCACTGGCTCATCATCACACAGATGGGTAAATGTAAAAGCCAAGATTTGAACTCAGAAAGTTCAATAACAAAATTCCAATAACTTCATCTCGGGTATGATTTTGGTTCCGCCAATCAGATCCACTTGGTAAAACCTGAAATCAGAGCACTGCCAAGAAGAGAGCCGGGAGGTAACACAAAGAACCCATTTTTCTGATTCAGAACTTGCAGGAATGGCATGATGGCTCTGGAGGCAACAAATTTGATGGAGACTTCGTAAGCCCAAGTGGTCAAAGGTGGGAATACCCTGGGACTGACATTTGGGATAGCAGCTTCCAGAATCCCTCAGCTTCCTGACACGGCAGCCGTGGCCAATCTTTTGGTGTGCTACTTCTGCAGTGTGATTCTGAAACTCATTCCTGGAGATTTAGCCTGAAGCATATTCCTCCACTCTTTCCAATGATTCTCTAAGACGGAATTCTCTGTAGTCACTCCTTTTCTGATGGAGTGGTCTCTCTCATCTTCAACTAGACCTTGACTGATACACATCTTGTATCACACTGGACAATGTTCCATCTACTTGCTGACCTTCCCTACCTTAGTCCAAGACTTCTTGATAGTTGAACCACTTTTATTTAGCGTTGTGTCTCCTACACCTGAACAATATGACTTTTTACATGCAATCATTTTTAGTAGGCTTTCAGACAATCACAATAACATTACAACATAAGATTTAGCATGAATATTAAAGTGTCAGGGAATCAGCAGGCCTAAATTCTGCCACTATGTGATCATAAAAAAAGTCTTTGAATATAAATTCCCTCAAATATAAACTGAAAGTGTTGACTAAAAGAATTCTTCGGACTCTAAAATTCTGTCGTTCTATGATCTAAAAATCCTCAGACAACTCCCTGCTTTGGTAAAATGTCCATAGCTACAAGTATCCTTTAAAGGAAAATAGCCCTAAGGAAAGCACTTCTTTCTGGTTTTCCCTGTGGCCACCATCCTACAGAGTTAAGACTCTCATAAAAGAAAACAAAACAAAGCCCTTTCAATGAAGTAAAATTCTTGGGGCGCCTGGGTGGCTCAGTGGGTTAAGCCTCTGCCTTCGGCTCAGGTCATGATCCCAGGGTCCTGGGATAGAGCTCTCTGCTCAGCAGGGAGCCTGCTTCCTCCTCTCTCTCTGCCTGCCTCTCTGCCTACTTGTGATCTCTGTCTGTCAAATAAATAAATAAAATCTCAATGAAGTAAAATTCTAAATTTTTTTTTAAAAGACTTTATTTATTTGTCAGAGAGAGAGAGAGAGAGAGTGAGCACAGGCAGACAGAGTGGCAGAGGGAGAAGCAGGCTCCCTGCGGAGCAAGGAGCCCGATGCGGGACTCGATCCCAGGACACTGGGATCACGACCTGAGCCGAAGGCAGCCGCCCAACCAACTGAGCCACCCAGGCGTCCCTAAAATTCTAAATTTAAGCAGCACTGGCCAATACTTAAATACCATTCTATTTATGCCTTTTTTAAATTAAGGATTTAAGAAGTCTGAACAATGAAATATATATTTTCCATTAAGAAGCAATTAACTCAGTAACTGAGTAATTGTTCTAAACTAGACTGATACACTTGACATAACAATGAGAATTTTAAAGCATCCTTTCATCCTCTCCGTTCAGCTGGATGACTTTACTCCCATGGTTTCGCTTTATCATCTGGAGGGGTTTCCTCCCTCCTGCCATTACTATAAAACTTGTGTTCTATGAAGTCCCATCCTTCATTTGGTTTAAATGGTTGAAACTGGTTAAAACTGAACCAATAAAATCTTATATATAGGAGATAACAGAAGGATTCTTAGCTTGGAATAATGCTAGGAGAGCTCTCCTCAATTTGCATGTCTTCAATAGTCTCAAAAACACAACCCTCCCCTGGGTGAAAATCAGCAAGGTTTCCTCAGCCTCTGAACTCCGCATCCATGCCAACGGACAAGTGAGGGCAGGCTCCATGGAGCCAGGTTAAGGGGCCAGGCCTTGAGAAACAGGACACACAGGAAATATGGGCTGCTGGGGGCATAGAAGGGAACAGTCAAGAGGGCAGTAGAAGGCTGGTACACAAGACAGACAGAAAAGCAACCCAAACCCTACAGTGCCTCTGAAATTAACCACTGTCGAAATTCCAGTAATTTCAAGCTCCTCAAGACAGAATAAACTAGGATTCTCAGAGAATTCGTCTGTGCTCAGGGAGCACTGAGATAAAGGTTTGGCAAAGATTGTCTTCTTAGGCTTTCTCTCAGACTTGCTCGCACAGTCCCTCACTCAGGTATCTTTGAACAAACAAGCAACTCATCCCTGAGAACAGGAATGGGACTTTGTCAGGGTTGGGTCTTCCCAGCTGCAACTGGGGGCGGGGATGGACAACTGGATTCCCAGGAGGCAGCAAGCTCAGACTCCGGAGGGCTCTCTCAGGGCACTGATCAGGCCCTTCTCGCTCCGCATCCTCGCCAGGACAAACCTGCTCTGGAACCCGCTGTGTGGGGCCATGGCCCTACCCTAGGACTATGTAATGCAAGCAGCACTGCTACCTCCAGTATCTCACCTGATGGTAAAAAACCCATATGCTGCCACAGAGCTTAACTCACACAGCAAGTTTAGTCATACACCTTCTGGAAGCCTCTGGCACCTGCAGGATAATACGAACAGTAAACAATAAGGTGATCCCTGTGCCTGAGAGGAGAAGGCTGAAGACTCTCAAGGCTAACGAAGCTGCTTAGAAACCATCCGGGCAAGATCATTCCAGACTATGACCCAAGAAGGTGGTGTGGCCTGGATTTCAATATGGACTCTTCTAGGAATTAGCTGTGTGACCTAGCGAAGGTTATTTAAACTTCCTCTGCTTAGTTTCCTCATCTATAAAGTGGGCATTAAGATAGCATCTATTTTATAAGGTATTAAATGAAATAATGCACTTAAAAAGAAGCTGAATTAGTGCCTGGCATGTGGTAAGCGATCAGCCTATTTTAGACATTATATTATTATCTTTTTTTTAAAAGACCATGCTTCTTATATATTTATTTATTTATTTGACAGACAGAGATCACAAATAGGCAGAAAGGCAGGCAGAGAGAGAGGAGGGGAAGCAGGCTCCCTGCTGAGCAGAGAGTCGGATGTGGGGCTCAATCCCAGGACCCTGGGATCATGACCTGAGCCGAAGGCAGAGGCTTTAACCCACTGAGCCACCCAGGTGCCCCAGACATTATATTATTTTTCATAAGTGTGGCAAGTGAAGAGAGTGAGCACTGAAGTCATTCCCATTTTCTTTTTAAAAGATTTTATTTATTTGAGAGAGAGTGAGAGAGCGAGTGAGGGAGTACAAGAGGAGGAGCTGCAGTGGGAGAGGGAGAAGCGGACTCCCCGCTGAGCAGGGAGCCCAATGTGGGGCTCAATCCCAGGATCCTGGGATCGTGACCTGAGCCAAAGGCAGCCACCTAACCGAGCCACCCAGGCGCCCCAGCACTGAAGTCATTCCTAAATTAGAATCTCAATTCTACTACTTATCAGCTGTGTGATCCTGGACAAATCAGTTTTTCTGAGCCTCACTGCCCTGATCTGTACATGGGGCATAATAATGTCTGCCTCACAGAATTTTCAGGATTAATAATGGAAGTGAAGCACTTTGAAAGGTAGCTGGCACCTAGCAAATGCTTAATACTCTGTTTCCTGCCAAAGCCACCGTGAAGTAGGAGGTATATGAAGACCGCAACCGCTTCCGCAGTAACCAGTGCTTCCGTTCCTCTCCATGAGCCTCTGCTTATGTATAATTGGAGTCCTCACCACAGCTCTATTTCTGAGCTAGACTTAAAAATCCTGGCCTTTCCTTGCCAGTCCTTGTCCTCCATTGCTCTCCTCTGGCCCTCTCCAGGAAGGTCCAGTCTTGAGGAGCAGTAATAGGAGGTTGTCATACTCTTCTGACATTTCCCTTCCAAAGGAGCGGGGGGGTGGGGGGGGGTGGGAGGGGGGAGTCCAGTGAGTCATTCACGGAACTTACACGCGCACTACTAGTAGCATGTTAGGCATGAAGAGGGCATCAAGACACGTGATCTGTGGTCTCTCCTTCATAAGAGGCACACAAATGCTCTCCTGAAGTTGCTCAGGTACAACAGAAATTAGGACAGTTTTGAAAGGAAGGGTGAACAGGTAAATTAAGGACTCTTATACCTCATCAAATGACGTAAGAAAGGCAGTAGCCTCTGCCAAGGAATCGTATCTGCTCCTCCATCCCTTACCAACATAGTCTGGGCGTTATCTAGGTAGCCAACATTTTGATTCAAGCTTGAATTCTCTCATCCTTCTTGCATGAAGCCTTGATTAGACCCCATTAAGAGATCAACCCGGCCTCTCCTTCCCCTCACAGCCTGCAAAACTGAAAGCATCGTCAAAGGAGATGGGACACTAGACCCCTTACCTTACCACCTGAAAGAAGCCAGAAAAGGGTTGCAAAGTGCTGCAGTTTGTTGTTGTTAACTTCTGTTGTTTTCTTCCCCTCATCAGTTTGGCAAAGGTTAAAAGTATGGGAAACATACGGAAACTGAAGCATCTGGGGAAACAAGCAACTCTCATACACTTGGTAACTGAGAATGTGGTTGGATGGAAAACAATTGAGTGTAACTTTTTAGCAACACAAACAAAATCCATTTTAAATGCCCATGCCTTGGGGCACCTGGGTGGCTCAGTGGGTTAAAGTTTCTGCCTTCAGCTCGGGTCATGATCCCAGGGTCCTGGGATCGAGTCCCGCATCAGGCTCTGTGTTCAGCAGGGAGCCTGCTCTCTGCCTGCCTCTCTCCCTACTTGTGATCTGTCAAATAAATAAATAAATAAATAAATCTTTTTAAATAAATAAATAAATAAACGGATGAATAAATGCCCATGCCTTTTAAGTCACCAATTTTATTTCTAGGAAAGCATTTATGGAACTCATCAAAGCACTGTTTCTACAAAAAAGTTCATGAGAGTTTTATTCAAAGTACTGAAAATATGAAACCACCTAAATATCAGTCAGTAGGGCAATGGGTAAATAAAGTGTGGTAACCCATGCCACAGAGCCACACAGGGGGATGTGGAGCAACTGGAACTCTCAAGGACCGCTAAAGGGGAAGAAACTGGCCCATGTACTTTAGAAATTTGACAGTATTTAGTGAAACTCAGCATACACCCAACTCATGACCCAGTAATTCTACTTAGATATATAACCAAGAGAAACAAGTGGGTACGTTTACCAAAAGACATGTACAAAAATATTCATTGCAGCTTTGTTTCTAAGAGTAAAACAAAAGTGTCAATCAATGGAAGGATGAACAAACTGCGGTATATCTACCACGGAAAACTGTACAGCAATTACAAAGGATGAACTAGGGGCATCTAGGTGGCTCAGTCAATTAAGTGTCCGACTGGTGATACTGGCTCAGGTCATGATCTCAGAGTCATGAGATCGAGCCCTGTGTGAGGCTCCATTCTCAGCTGGGTGTCTGCTTGAGATTCTTTCCCTCTCCCCCTCCCCCCATTCACGCACTCGCTCTCTAAAATAAATAAATCTTTGGGGCGCCTGGGTGGCTCAGTGGGTTAAGCCTCTGCCTTCGGCTCGGGTCGTGGTCTCAGGGTCCTGGAATCGAGCCCCGTATTGGGCTCTCTGCTCAGCAGGGAACCTGCGCCCCCCTCTCTCTCTCTCTGCCTGCCTCTCTGTCTACTTGTGATCTCTCTCTGTCAGGTAAATAAATAAAATCTTTTAAAATAAAATAAATTTTAAAAAAATAAATCTTTAAGAATGAACTACATGCAACAACCTGGATGAATCTGACATATTTTTAAACCAAAGGAACCATATGATCCCATTTCTATGAAGTTCAAAAACAAGACTAACACATAATGATAATAAAACAGTAGGTGCCTTTGGAGGCAAGAGAAGGGAGGAAGCTATGAGGAAACACAATGGAGCCTTCTGGAGTGCCACATAGTGTTTTACTCCAGCTTTATTTAAGTATAATTTAAGGTGTACAACTTGATGTTTTGATATACATATACATTGTTAAATAGTCAGGACAACCCAGCTACATAATACACCCATCACCTCACACAGTTACCTTTTTCATGTGTGGCAGGAACACTTATTTAAGATGTACTCCCTTAGAACATTTCATGTAGGGGGGAGGGGGGACGGGAGAGGGTGGTGGGGAAATGGACATTGGGGAGGGTATGTGCTATGATGAGTGCTGTGAAATGTGTAAACCTGGCGATTCACGGACCTGTACCCCTGGGGATAAAAATACATTATATGTTTATTAAAAAAAAAAAAAGAACATTTCATGTATACAATTCAGCATTGTTAACTATAATCACATTACTGTAATATACACGATCTTGATCTGGGTAAGGGCTACACAATTATATACATTCATGAAGCTACACACTTTGTGGATTTACCTCCTTCTAAATCTCAATACATTTTTAAAAGTAATAAAGTGATTTGGAACTATAAATGACATGAAAAGGTGTCCTATTTAATAATTTTTAACAGGACCCCTGAAACACTTTTATATTGACTGCCATACAGATTTTAAAAATATTAACTTTTTATAACTTCATTTGGTAAATTTTATATATATTCGCCCATCTCAACTGTATACTCTAACGATATTAGTAAATTTGCCAACTTGTGCAACCGTCACCATAAATCAGTTTTAGAACACGTTCATTATCCCAATGAAATTCCTCGTGCCCCTTTACTGTTAACCTATTTTCCTACCCCAGTGCCAAGCAACCATTAATCTACTCTATTCCTCGAAATGTGCTTCTCCTGGACATTCAATAAATGTGATCATACAATATTTGGTGTCTTGTGTCTTGCTTCTTTCGCTTAGCATAATATTTTTGAAGTACGCCCATAGCATATACCAGTAGTTTCTTTTTATAGCTGAATAGGTTTCCATTAAATGAATATACCACATTTTGTCTATTAATTCGCCAACTGATGGGCAGAAATAAACTTCTGCAATATTTCTATTTACAAATACAGCTTAAAGCACCACCTTCCACCCTCATCTCATCCTTCTCCTCCTTCCAAAGAATTGCCAGTCTTGAGGTTAGTGAGCCTTCCCCTCCACGCTTTTATACTGTTAATACAGATGAATGCACACATGACGAAACAGTTTCGTAATTTTAACATTTGTGTATCTGTATACTGCTTTTTCAACTTGTTTTTACTCATAATTATATTTGTGAGATTTATCCAATTTGCTTTAAGTAGATGGGATTTCATTTTAATTGCTATACAGTTCTTCGATTATAAGTAACTCCTAATTTATCCATTTCCTCTAGGGATGGTCATTTAGGTTTTCAGTATTTCTCTATTGCAAAAAAAAAAGAATGTTGCTATGAACATTCTTGATTCTGTCTCCTTGTGCACACGTGAGAATTTCTCTACATCATCTACTTAAAAGTGAAACTGCTGGTTCCCAGGGTATGAGCACCCTTCTCTTTACTAGGGGTTGCGAAAAGAGTTGAGTTTTTGTGGTCCTACATTTTTACCAATACTTGGCATTTATTCAACTTTTAAAATATTCTACCACTCTCATGGAAGTAGTAATATCTCACGGCTTGGATTTGTATTTCCTTGATTTTTAATGATGTAATCTTTTTATATGATTATTAACCATTTGGGTCTCTTCTTTCATGACCTGACTAATATTTTGTCTGTTTTCCTGTTTCCTTCTTTCATGTTCCTTATGTATCTGGATCCCAAGATTGCAAAAATCGCCCTTCAATCTGAAAATTATTTTGTTTAGTTTCTTTTGCCATACCCAGATTGTAAATTTTAGTGTGGTTAAATCTAGTCCTTTCCATCGGGGTTTGTGCTTTCTCACAGCTTATTGAAGAAATTCTTTTCTATCCAGATCTCTAAAATTATCCTCACATTTTCTTCAAATATTATGAACTTTTGCTTTTTTAATGTAGGTCTCTAATCCACCTGAAATTTATTTTTATGAATGCTATCAGCAGGCAACTGTTTTCAAGCAGATAGTCAACTGTCTCTCAAAATAGCAGAACTGCCTGACACAGCCATTTACTCCAAACTCCTAAGGGCGGCTGGCATCTGAAAAAGATGTTTAAGATAAGGATTTGATATTTCTTAATATCCCTTAAACATAATTAAGTCATAGCTAATGACACTTGGTAGGACAGAATAAACCAGAATATACTGGGCCAATTTTTCTTAGACCCAAGGAAAAAGACCCATTCAGCTTTACCCAACAAAAGGATAAGAATCCAAACAGATACTAAACTACCTAGCAAGTGAAAATACGGGGCAACAGCAAAGTGGTCAGGCATTCCTGCGAGTTTTCTTTTACAGTCACAAATGCCAAATTTTAAGAGTTTCATGGGGACACAAATCCAAACTTTTATCTAGCCCTCAAAATTCACACTCTCACACCTTCCCTCTCCTTTCCAAAGCTTAACTTTAGAAAAGGGTCATTCAGGTAATGTATCTTAATAGTTACAATGTTAAGAGAAATGCCTTACCTTGGTACTACTCTAATCATCACTAAATTTCATTCATAGTGACATTCTTGAATAAACTAACAAAAAATTATTTCACTGGATATAAATCCTCATATAACTACTACTACTTTGTAACTACTTGGGAGGTTTTTACATAATATTACACTTACCATAATAATTTACATAATATAGCTAGTATCAAGCAGTTAAATGTGAATTCCTTGTTCTCTTGAAAAAGGGAAAGAACACCATTTTAAGTTAATGATATGTTTCTGAATAGGACACTCCAAGGCATTCTTAAGAAGGTGTGTAATATGGAGATTGATAATTTACCAAATAAATTCACTGTGATCACTTCCTTTATAAAAATTCACAGGAATTATTAATGACAGCAAATGTTAATTTAATATTTTTTACCCCTTCCTTCTTCTGCCATCTATTAGAACTTATTGAGAATACAATTTTTTAACAGTATTTCTTTGGAAATGAATGCTATAATGCAACTGCTGTATAATTATCTCTTAGGCTGCAAATTTTCAGCATTCTACGTACTTTATAGTATATTTTACATACACTTAAAAATGTAAACTCAATGGTCAAGGAAACAAAAAAGGTACTCTTTGGTTTAAATATTCATTAAGCATAATAAATTCAATTAGACACAGTATGAGGTTTTCCTCAAAGCCATACAATAATAATACAAGTTTGTATTGTTCAAATATTCTCATTGTTATACAGGTTGTCACATTTCACTTTTAATAGGAACTGACTCAAAGAGACCTTGGAACAAAAGTATCCTAACCAAGTAGCAGTTCCCAAAGTGTCATGCTAAAAAAACATTACTCTCCAATTCACACAATTCAAAGAATCAAATCAGAGAACAACCACTTCTTTATTAATAGAACAATGCACATTAGTTTCCTGTGCCCAAGTGATGCTACCTAAAAAATATTTAAACATGAAAAACTAAAGATGCAATAACTGGAATAATATTAATACAATATTTTTTAACTGTTAAAATCTTATTCGCTGAATGATATTTTCATGAATTTAGCAATGATTCCAACTTCAGCTGAAACAAAATGAATTAAAATTCCTTACAGGAAATCCTACTGCTGACAATCTTCTTCATTAAAAACATAAAACTAAAAACGATTCAACCTATAAAGACTAAATCCCACTAGAAAAGAAGAGATGTCGCTAGGTAGGAAATTAGATCTTACTGAAATTAAGATGATGGAGATAAAATGGTACCTTCGTTACAAAGATATCACAAATGGCTGTATTCTTTAAAATTATTCGTTCAAGATATAATTTGCTCTCCTGCAGTGTCAGATGCTAATGCAACCAATTTTATACAATCTAAGCACTGTCTACAGATGCACCTTCTGTTTTTAAATCAGCAGGAACCACTGACCAGCATAAGCAATATTCCTAACTAGATAATCAGCAAATGTGTAAAGTCTGACACCCCCCATACACATTTGACCACAGAACTGCTTCAATAAATTCACACGACTATAAACAACTGTACATACTGAACCAATCTAATTCAAAAAGCATCAAAAAGTCAATTATTGCAAATAGTCGTTGTGTCGCAGATCAGGAATCACTTCTAATCCCTAAAATCGGAGAACTGTTTGCATTTATTGAAAGCGTGTTTTCTAAGAGAATTCCTAAAGATACACATTATTATGACTATCTAATTTTCTGCACTATTATTCT
Organism: Martes martes; assembly: GCF_963455335.1. Classification (NCBI taxonomy): domain Eukaryota; kingdom Metazoa; phylum Chordata; class Mammalia; order Carnivora; family Mustelidae; genus Martes; species Martes martes. The sequence goes on from NC_137900.1 coordinate 85,371,987, forward strand.
CCTTCATTACATAACATCTAACAATACGAAGAGGCAAAAACGTATCTATAATTTCATCTTTCAAGACAATCTAGCAATCTGTACGAAAACAAAACAAAACTAGTGGAGTGATTTAAAAGAATAGGAAAACTTCAACAATATATTCAGAGGGTAAGGAGAAAGGAAACAATTATTGAGGACCTGTTTGCCGATGGGCCCCAAACTGACATTTTCTTTTTTAGTCTTCACAGCCATCCTATGAAAGAGGCACAATATTCTTTACAGAAGAAGAGAACAAATCTCAGGTGTTAACTGATATCCCCAAGGTGACAAAGCTACTAAGGGACAAAGCCAAGATTTAGCCAAAAGTCTGTACTACTCCAAAGTCTAAACTATCATCTACACCAAGTTCTACACTACACACTACACACTACACACTACACACACACACACACACACACACACACACACACACACGAGGAGGTGGATGAAATGGGCTTCATGGAATGGCCTGAGAAAAATGCTATGACTGAAGTTGTGCCTAAGGAGGTTTATAATTCCAAATAAGTATTTTATCAACTTATTTAAATGAACCCCTCCTAAGCTGGGAACATTTGATACATCAAAAATCCATGACAAAAAGCTGTAACAAAAATCTGTAACAAATATCAGAAAACAATTTAGAGGAATATAAATAATGACCTGGCTCTCTGATACGAATTCATTTAGTCTCTGAATAGAGCCAAACATCATATTGCTTTGAGTTCCAAAAAGACTGTACAGTTTTCAAAGCGCTTTCACATGCTTTAGCATTCATAAAATCCTCAAAAGAATCCAGTGGAATAGTTATACAGTGGATACATAAAGAGGAAAATAAAGAGACGTACTCTAAACACAGACAAGAGTACTCCTCAGTCCTTAGCTACCTCTATCCCCACACCTTCTCAAGGCAAAAACACGGCCACCGGGACGGAAAGTACAGCAGTCCACTGACTGTCTCTCACTTGTGATCCTCTCTCCAGGCTCAAGCGAGGTCACTTCAGTCAGAACTCCATGGGCTACAGCAAGAGAATACGGCCCTGTCTCTAGAAATACCCAATCTCTCTACATAAACAACTCCAGGTGTTACTATCTTTTTAGAAATGACAACTAAAGCTTAGATTATTAATGAGGTCACAAAGTAAGTGGCAGACACAAGATTCAGATCCCATCTCTGGCCTTCAAGATTAGAAACTACTACCTTCCCTAGAACGGCTTTGAAAGAGAACTCATCTTTATGCCAAATTATAGCAGGAAATGCAAAATTACAGAGATTTCACTGTAGGACATTATAAATGATAAACAACAGCATGTTGGTCCACATGTTGGGAGGTGTGAGGAAGAAGAGACCCTTTTATCTGATGACATACACTTAAAAATGCTAATCACCATGTGCAAGGTAAAACAGTCATATAAATTGATCGATTTTTTAATATATTAGAATTTTTACATCCAAAGGAGTATCACCCTCACAAAATAATAACCTTATGGAGGCAATACACTTATTTCAATGTTAAATTATTTTGAGAGTCCCCTTTGGAAACTTCCCTCAGACACTTTGGAATGTTCATTTAGATTTCTCATATTTTCCTAGTTGGGAATATAATGAATACAGTCTTCTGGGATATGATTAGGCATCACATATTAAAGAGGTTAAGAAGGGCACCTGGGTGGCTCAGTGGGTTAAGCCTCTCTGCCTTCAGCTCGGGTCATGATCTCAGGGTCCTGGGATCAAGCCCCGCATCAGGCTCTCTGCTCAGCATGGAACCTGCTTCCCACTCTCTCTGCCTGCCTCTCTGCCTACTTGTGATCTTTCTGTCAAATAAATAAAATTTAAAAATAAAATAAAATAAAGGCGTTAAGAATGTGCCAACCTTTTGACCAGGTAATTCAACTTCTAGATATATATTAAAAGGAAATGCTAATAAATGTACGTGACCATTGTTATCATATTGCTTGTAACAGCAACACTAGAACACATGACTTATAAGGGATTGACACCAGTAGGATATATTTATGTGATTAGCTGTAATATATCCATTAAAAATCATATTATAGAACAGAAGTTCTCAAAGTGTGGTCCCTGGGCCAACAGAATTATCACTTAGTATACATATGTACATACAAACACACACACACATGCGTGTAGTTATCCTTCACTGTGCAAACTCTAACCATCCAGAGTCAAATAATGTTTAAATGAATCTCTCACACATCCAAGTTCTTGCCATATGTCATCCAAAATTCAGGAACCAATTATTATAGACTCAGATAAAGTAGAAGCCCTTAGCACTCAAACTCGAGAAATAGATTCAGGAAACAAGAGACAGTGGATATAAATTGGGGAGTGCGCACATGTGTTAACAAATACCAGAATGTTACCAATGATTATACCTAAGAATTAGGAGTAGAAGCTGTTTTCGTTTTTTCTTGTCTTTGCATTTCTGAGTTTTGTAAATAATCTTCAGTGTAGGTATTCTATGTTGAAACAGATTATTTTAAGAAACAAATACATATCAATCATGCAAACTAAGTAAGACCTTATTTAGAGATATCTACATATACGGTGAAATGATCATAAAAAGCAAGAAAATGAAAAAAAAATGGGAGAAGGGGCAGTGGTTATCTAGGGATGGGAGTACGGCACAGGAGGAGGGCAGATTCAGGGGAGGAGCACAAAGAGGGCTTCAAGGCCTCAGCAATGTTCTGTTTAAACTAATATGGCAGACCGTCTTCAAAGATGTCACCTCGGGCACATGCCACTTCTCTCACCAAGCCATGGATTCTGTTTCCCCCTCCTTCTATCAGGCTAACTTAGTGACTTGCTTTGAACAACAGAACAAGCCGCAGAAATTACACTGAGCCACTTCTGGACCTAGGTCTTTAGAGGCTTGGCAGCTCTGCTTTCATCCTTTTGGAATCCAGCTGCCATGTATCTCAGGTTGAACTCCTGAATGAAGAGGGGCCACAGAGACAGAGAAAGACCCAGGCAGGACCCAGCCGTTCCAGCCACCCAGGCGAAATGGAAACACATGAGTGAAGCCATCTTGGACATTTGAAATCCAAGCTGAATGAGTGGCTCCAGCCAACAACTCAGAGCAGAACTGCCAAGGTGAGCCCAGCCAATCCACAGAAGCATGAGAAATAATAAATCAGTACTATGTCCAGTTTTGAGGTGATTTTTATAGGCCGTGATAGAGACCTGAAAATAAATTTGTATTGCTATTTTCAATATCTTATATATGATAAATCATCTTTTGTAGGATGAAAACTTTAATTTTTAAGTTATTTGTATCTCAAGTGAATAATAACATTTCATACTCAAAATACACAGAGTTTATTCTCTTGTAGGATTTCAAAAAACGGCTGGTGCAGCAGCACACACGATCACTGATGATCCAACATCAGTTTCCTTGTCATAAATGAGACAAAAAAGAAAAGTACAGACCAATCTTATCTTTTTGGCCAGCATTTTTGTATTTGGGTTATAACAACTTAGCAAAATGAAGAAGCATGACACTGAAAAACGTATTTTAGAACAGTTTAAGTAGCACAGGCATCGTCTACAAAGATGTGAATACTGACTAGCTAAACCATCTGGAACTAGCAACTTTTTATGAATAGTGTTTTGACAACTTTATCAAATTCCTCCAAGAACATCATTCCAGGCTAAGTGTCCTACCTCTTCTTCATCTACTTTAGTAATTTATTTTCCCTAAAAAAAACACTCATTTCATCTCAAATTCATCAGGAAAAAACATATGCAGTATTCTTTCATGTGTAAACAGACAATAGACTGAAAAGTATACATAATAAAATAACAAGAATTTACCTGAGGGTTGGGAAATTTTTATATTGCATTTTAAATATTTTATTTCCCGAATTTTCCAAAATAAGTATCACACTTCTAAAATGAAAAGAATATAAATAAACAAGGAACCATTGTTTAGCTCCTTCTCTAAGAATGAAACAGCGTCTAGCTCACCAGTCTGCAATGGTTGACAGAAATCAGTCATGAGAAAACCTGAAAACTAAACTCTGTGACTTGATTGCAGTCTTTCCTTATGGTGGGGTGGAGGTAACAATTTGAATTATTTGAGCATTTGCCACGAATACCCACAAAACAAATTAACTGTGAGGAAGGAGACGCTCCATGCTTGCATGAGATTTTGTAAGATCCCCAGAATAATTCTGTTCCATCAAGTCTGTAACAGTTCCAATCAGACCACTTAACAGGACTGCTCTCATGCCTTTTAAAATTCATTGTTGTCTCCAGCTTTGCAGGGAATGGGATCCAGTTCTCAGCCCAACAATCTGCAGAGGACAAGCACACAAAATACCATCCCAGTGGACACAATAATGCAGCAGCGACCACAAGCTCCAGCCCTCCTCTTGCTTCCATTATCATAATTTATGCATCCTTGGAGACTGGAGTATAAAACAATGATTAATGCTGAGGAAGTCAACAGCATCAAAGGTTTGGAAGTGACCACTGGCCTTAAAGAAGAAAATCATTGTTTAGTTACACAAATGCTTATCAAACCTATATTTTTAAAAAATTCATTGAAAAATGAAATCATTTACCAAGCTACCACAGTCATACCTATCATGGTCTTAATCCTTAAATGCTTTGGTTTCCTTTTGTCTGGGTCTTTCTATGACTATATATATATATATATATATATATATGTATATCTGTATAACCTTGATTTTATCAAACTAATAATACTAGCCTATAAAGTCACTAGGGCAATAAAATTTAATAAGGGCAGTACTTTGAGCTATTAGAGAACACCACTATAACACAATGTTAACATCATCACTATACAGTTTATATAAGACAGATGTCACCCTAATAAATACTAACAATATTAGATCTTTTCAATACCCTGGAAAAGGCCATGGTATATAACATACAGAAGTGAAGGTTACTTTCAAAAAATACACAAGTTAGAAATAGATAGTTATAGGCTCTACATAAAAGGGAAAACTAGGGATCTCACAAGTTTTGGTGATAACATTGAGGCCTAAAGATTCTCAGGCCTTGAGTAATATAACAAGTATATGGAATTACATTTAAGAATTGGATATATCCGGGGGCACCTGGGTGTCTCAGTTGTTAAATGTCTGCCTTCGGCTCAGGTCGTGATCCCAGGGATCTGGGATTTAGCCCCTGTATTGGGCTCCCTGCTCCATGGGAAGCCTGCTTCTCCCTCTCCCCCTGCTTGTGTTCCCTCCCTCACTGTGTCTCTGTCAAATAAGTAAATAAAATCTTTTAAAAGCAAACAAACAAAAAAGAATTGGATACATCTGCATTTAGCTGCCCTAACTCAAACACCATGTTGCTTAGAAGCTATATATACATACTACACTGTGTTATAGCTACAATCATGGCTTTCAAATTTCTTTTCCCCATTAATTACCCACATTAAGAAATAGGTTATATCTCCATCGGTACATACATGACACCCACAGAACAAAAGTTTCAGGAAACAATACTTGTTCTTACTAGATGTTATTTTCTCTAATAACTGTTATTCTATTCCATTTTTTTAAATTCACTGTAAGACCCACTGAATTAATGTCACTGCCCACGAGTGGGTCACAACCTATCACTTGAAAACTGGTAGGCCTTTCTTAATCTTTAGAATGAAGGGGAAAAAAGAATAGTATCACAGACCCACTATGTGCCACATAACATAGAGTAAGATACCATTTGTGTCCTCATTTTTACACCAACCCTACTAGGCAGGTAATGTTTACTCATTTCAATAGAAGTACCATTCTTGCAACAAATGTTGATTGAGCACTTACAATATGTTAGGGACCAGTGCTAAAACTCTGGGGATAACTGAGCAGTGGACAAAACCCATACAGTCTATGCCCTCAAAAAACTAGATTCTATGGAAAGAAGATCTTAAATGGGAGGTAAGCGCTACAGAGAAAAAGCCGGCGTGCTATGACAGCACATAAAAGAGATTCAACTTAGACTGAGAGATTTTTAGAGGTTTCCAAAAGAAGTATCACATGAGCATGGACTTCAAGGATGCAAAGGAATTAGACAAAAGTGGGGAAAAGTGGTATGGATGGAGGGCAGGAAGAGCATGGACTAGAAGCACACTTGAAACAGGAAGGAATTGGGGTCAAAAGAAAAAATCAAAGAAGGCCAGCGTAACAACCACTGAACACAAGGGAAACGAAGCCGGAAGTCTCTGGTGCCAATCCATGTCGGTTCTCACAGGCACATGAAGGACTCTGGACTTTATCAGGTGTAAAAGGAAGCCACTGAAAAGTTCTGAATGAGAAAGAGTGGGAGGGAGGGAAGAGGATCAGATATGTTTTTTCCAAAGATTACTCTAGCTGTTCCAGGGAGAATGGACTATAATTAGGCAAAGCTGAATATAAGTTCAGGTAGGCAGCCCCACCATGCCTGAGTGAGAAATGGTACAGGCTTCGATGCAGGTGATGGCAATGGAAGAGAAGCTAGCAGACTTGAGGCAAGAGACAGAACTGGACATGAAAGATGAATGAGTGAGAGGAGAGACAAAGACAGACAGAATGACTCCCAGGTTTCTGATACAAACAACTCTAAGATGGGAAAGCTGTAGAAGGAGCCAAGTTTGAGGGCAAGAGCCTAAGTTCAGTCTACAATATCCATAAGAAGAAATTCGAGGGCGCGTGGGTGGCTCAGTGGGTTAAAGCCTCTGCCTTTGGCTTGGGTCATGATCCCAGGGTCTTGGGATCGAGCCCCACATCGGGCTCTCTGCTCTGTGGGGAGCCTGCTTCCTCCTCTCTCTCTCTGCCTACTTGTGAGCTCTGTCTGTCAAATAAATAAATAAAATCTTTAAAAAAAAAAAAAAGAAAGAAAGAAATCCGAGAGGAGACTTCAAGTAGACAGTGTGATAACCACACGCCTAACTAAATATCAGAGACAGACTGGAATCCTGCCAGGCCTATTTGACATCAAAGTTCTTTCACGACACTGAAAAGCAGATGAGAATTATGACGGTGAGAACGAGGAATACGATTCAGCATCAACTAACAGTTACTGAGCTTCTACAATGTGCTGGGTGCTCAAAACCACCACCCTACTGAAGAAGCTGTACTTGGAGAGGGAAAGTACCTTGCAGAAGCTGACAAAGGAGAACATCACGATTCAAACTCCGATCTAGACACCCTCCAAAAGTTATGCCATTGACCTCTAAACCACAATGCCACTCAAATCCAGAGTGGGGATACCAATACGTTTAACTCTCAACCACCTGCCAACAAGAGATTTCAAGTCCTCTGAAGGCAGAGGAGTTGCTCAACTCACCTCTGTAAATTCTACCACAATGAATCATTATAGTTTGCCACATAGAATGTGAAGAAGGTGTGTTCTCAATTTGCTGTTGTCAAGGTTTAGATTTGGAAGATCACTCAGAGACTGTATATCACTTAACTTTTTAAATAATGTATATAATTTAAATTCAAAACACAGAGGTAACTTCAGGACACCTCTGTGGCTCAGTTGGTTAAGCCTCTGCCTTCGGCTCAGGTCATGATCTCAGTGTTCTGGGATCGAGCCCTGCATTAGGCTCCCTGCTCAGTGGGGAGTCTGCTTGTTCCTCTCCCACTGCCCCCAACCCTAGTTCATGCTCTCTCTCTAGTGTTTTACTCTCAAATAAATAAAATCCTTAAAAAAAAAAAAAATCATGTAGGTAACTTCAAAACTGAGAGGGCCACAAAGTGAAAGAAAAAAAGATGTCAGAAATATTCTTCCATGTGTGTTCTTATATATGTATCAGCCAACTGTTTCCGGACACCAGCATACTTCCCAATCTACCACTACAAACTATTGTTTTAAGAGAGCAGGTTTAGCCATCTACTCCCAAAATAAGATTAAATTAGAAAATAAAAGTCATCTCCTTACCTAAAGATTATCCTTTTAGAGAAAAAGATTAACTTCACTATGTGGTACCAAACAATGGTGAAATGATGAAACTTCAGTTCAAGAACACTAGTATTACTAACCCATCTTTTATAAATCTTATTTAAAACTAGAATGAATAAACTTAGTTCAAAATTAATATCAAGATGTACACTGTAAGAAAGTCTAAGAAAGAAACCTTGGCTCCGTTTACCCAATAAATACTGAACATCTTTTAAGTATGCAAGAAGCAAGTTATCATTCTTCACTGAATCTAATAAACCACTGAGAATAAGATGCACTAGGCTATTACTATCCCCCCCCCGCCCAAAAAAAAGGGAGGGAAAATTAAATTACAGTACAATGGATTTTTATGTAAAATTACCTTACTCATTTGGAACAGACTTTTTTAATCTGACACCACTGTGCATACATAAAACATAAAATACATGCACAATAAATTAGTCAAAGTATTCCTGTAATTTTTTCACAAGAGAAAGCAACTCTTCTGAATTGCTTTTCAGCTCAGAGTCCTCAAACCAGGTTTTGCACACAGTATCACCAGTTGAGCTACGAGGAGCGCTTAATAATGCGGCTTTTCCAAAACAAAATTAAACCTTTCGTTACTACCTCCGAGACTTTTCCCAAGCTGCTGACACCCAGTCTGTAATAGATGCTGATCTTGCAAGAAGAGGTCAACAGAAAGTTTTCAGATTAAAATCATGCCTCAAATTACTTTCTCAAATGATCCTGAAATGTCCATAGCTGCAGGTGTCCCATCGTACCACCGGGACTCACAGCCAAGTTCTTCCATGCCTAGGCAATGACATCAGAACAGCTGCGTGGGCTTGCAGTGATTACAAGATCCCATCTATTGCAGATACATCATGACATCAGACATTAAACTATGGGAGAAAATGTGTTCTGGAATCAATAAGGTAAACTAGCTCAAATCCTACAAGATTAGAAACACTTATCACATGAAAGTCTCATCTGGAAAGGAAGATGTGGTTGGCTGTAATTTTGTATCCAATTTTTCACTGCTCCTTACTGAAGAGAATTCTAAACCCCTGCCTGTTGCCACACAGCTTGCAGTGGCCTTCTCCATGGAAGTAGTGGCCAAAGAAATGTGAATGCAGGTGACTCTGCATCAGCTCTAAGGTTCAAACAACAACTAGATTCTCTTAGTGAGGAGATCTACCATAAAGTGCTTTAAAAACTCCTCTCTCAAACTCAATATGATCCCAAGCAGTATGGAAACAGATAACAAACTATAAAGTACAACTCTAAAATAATTTAAATGCAACTTAAAGCTGGAAAATAATTTCTGTAATTCTAACGAACCCATGATTAATCACACAGTATGGATGGAAAATTATATACAGAGATTCAACAAGAAATCAAAGCTTGTGATGTATGACAAATACTTGGAAGATGATTTTTACATTGAAAAATAGCTAAATACAACTTAACTGATTGTGTGGGAGGATTCACACCCAATTATTCATGCACACAAAATTAATTATAGGTTTTTCTAGAGTCTACATTCCATATATATACACCCACAGAACATTCATCCTCTTTGGACTCGTTCCTCTATCACTGAGATTTCTTGCGTACCTACCATATAATATCAAGGTACTTGTTATCCTAAAGTCCAAAGCCTGAAAGAGAAGGTCTCCTGGAATGGAATTATTTAGTGCCTTAAGGTAAAGATTTTTTGACCTTGGACAACTTCATTAACCTATTTAGGCTTCAGTTTCCTCGTAAGGAAAATGGGAATGATACCATCTGCCTCGAAGAGCAAATGTTAGGATTAGGATACATTACAACAAACTTAAACCACTGCCTGAATAAAGGGCTCCCTTTTAAAAAGCTAGCTGGATTTCCATTCCAGTTAAGGTGAATTAGGATTTAGATCAATGTTCCTATTCAGAAAAAAATAGAACAGATGAATAAAATATAAAAAAGAGCAACTGTTCAAAGGCATCAAAGAATTACCAAAAAAAGTATCAAATTACACTGAGCCAAGATCCAGGAGAAGAAATCTTCAAAAAAAATTATTATAGCATTTGAGGCCACATTTCTCCTAAAGACATGTGCTGATTCCAGGAGAAGCAAGTAAGAGGCTAAAAGCTGATCAGAGTTTTCAAATCACCAACAGGTTAAGAGGACAAAACTGGAATTCAGGGCCTATTTAAGGGAGGAGGCCCCAGGAAGCACCTCGGGCTTTGGGTTGGGACCCCAGATAATTAGAACTTCTCGTGAGAAAAGTGAAAAGGAAATAGATGAATCCTCACAGAGACTGAAGCACATCTTCAAATCATCTAAATCCTTAACTGGGAAAGAAGGAAGGATGGGGTAAAGGGATGGGAGACTGCTAGTGCTCCTATCCTGAATGCCAACAATAAATGTAAATCCTTACTCCAGGCCTTAAAATAGGTGTACAGTTTTGAATATATAATAACGGGCACTCAAAAAAACAAAACAAAACAAAATAATCAACCAAGAAAACAGAAATAAAAGTCAAGTGACTGAAAACTACAGGGTCCCACAGGCAAGATAAACAGACCCAGAAGAGATTCAAATAATGGTGTTAAAACACACAGACACTAAAATAACATTGCTTAAAGGTGGGGCGGACTAGGATTACAAGCAATAGTTAGGTAAATAATGGTGAGAATTACCCAAAATTAATGGACAAAAATCAAATCCTAGATTCAAGCAGTACCCCAGACTTCAAGTAGGACAAATGCAAAGCAACACAACATACCACAACTGTTGAAAACAAAAGATGAAGAGGAAAACCTTCAAAGCAGCCAGAAAATAAAGAAAGAAAATTACCACTGAAGGAACAACAATGAGACGTATGGCTGATGTTCCAGTACAAACAGTAGAAGTCAGAAGACAAAGAGATAACAGCTTTAAGATTTGGGGGGTGTGGGGGGGGGAATGACTGCAGATAACTAGATTTTTATACCCAATGAAAATATCAAAGATGAAGGGGATATCCTGGGGAGAAGTCTGGTGGACAGCAGCACAGTTTCTGAAACTCCAGATCTTCATGTAAGGGATAAGGGCCCCCAGTAAAGGGAACCTACTGGGAGTGGAACGAAAACTGAACTGAGAAAATAGAGAGGAAGCAACGCAAAGAGAAGGTTCAGATGAAAGTGAGAGAAGAGGACAGAGCCAGGGAAATTACACAGCAAACCATCATATACTTTTAACCACCACATGAAATAACAGTAGAAAGAGTCCAGTGAAGTTATAAAACCACCTAACTGCTTCTCCTCCTAACATTACAGGAGAATTAATTTCACATAAAAATGAGCAACAGAAACGTGTTAAGAGAAAATCCCATAGGTTCAGCTCAGGTCATGGTATCTGGGCTGTGAGATCAAGCCCTGCCGTGGATGTGGAGTCTGCTTAAGATTCTCTCTCTCCCTAGGGTGCCCAGGTAGTTAAGAATCTGACTCTTGGTTTTGGCTTAGGTCATCACCTCAAGGTCATGAGACTGAGCCCCATGTCAGGCTTTGTGGTCAGTGCTGTCTGCTTGAAATTCTTTCCCCTTCCCCCTTCCACTCCTCCCCAATCTTCCCCCCCTCACTTACATGCACTTTTGCTCAAAAAAAGTAAGTATCTTTTTTAAAAAAGATTCTCTCTCTCTCCCTCTGCCCCCTCCCCCTGCTCTCTCTCCCTCTCTAAATAAAGATCATTTCAAAAAAAGAAAAGAAAATCCCACAGAAAGTTACAATAAGATAAATCAGAGTAAGAATCAGACTAATATCCCTCAGCCAGAAAGACAGGACCACATAATAACCAAAACTATACTTTCTATTTTAAAATAGCTAAAATACATTAAGAAAACTGTACAGACATGAAAGAACATAAGACAGAATTATAAAAATGTACAAATGAGGTAAAGAACTCAGGGAAGAATCAGAATTAAAAGGAAAAAAGTATATGAAAACTAATTAGAGAAAACACAAAAACCAAACACAACAGATAATGCCTGAAGAGAAACAGAAGGTAAGGGGGAAGAGGGGATTCATTTCCAAAAGTGAGGAAATAGATAAAAAGAATTCTAAATAAAGTAGCAAATACTAAAGAGAAGCAAAGAAAATCAAACAGATGCATAAGAAGAGACAAGAAGAAGAAAACAAATGCAAGGAAATACTAAAATAATTCAAGAAAACTTTCAAAATTAAAAAAAAGACTTGAACTCACATATTGAAAAACCACACCTCGCACCAGAGAATACAGACCCAGAACATCCAACCATCACATCGTCTAGTAAAATCACCTGGCTTTGGGTCAAAATGGAATAGTAACAGAGACAGGATTTACCTCCCACCTGAACAACAACAAAAAAACACAACCATGAAACAAAGAGTTTTCAAGACACTGGACATCAGGAAATGAACAACAGTGGTCCCTGCGAATGAGAAACAAATGAAGTACGCCTGCAACTGCAACTGCACCAGCTTACTGCCTACAGCAAGTCTCCAGGCCAGAGTACAGGAGGGTGAAGCCCAGAGGATCCCAACAGACTCCTTGAATTGAAGAGACACAGGTAAGGGGGTAAAGGGAACTCAAAGTGACTTGAGTTAGCGGGGAAACAGAAAGGAAAGGAAAGGAAACAGAAAGGAAAACAGCTGCACAGACACCTCTGGTAAACCTTCAGAGCCTCCCTTGAATAATCAGGACAGTGCTGATCTGCACGTGCATGTGAGGAAACTACCCAAAGATGAGGACAGAATCATCCAAGAGAATTGGAGGGAACAGTGCCCACACTCTTATATGGCCAAGAATAGAGACTGTTTCTTCCAGCTAGCCTGGAAAAACACTCATGATTCACTGGGCACCAGATAGAGTACAAAGAGGGGTCTGGCCTCAGTAGTAGGGAATAATTAGTCCCAGATTAATGCTGCTTTGGCCCTAACAAATCTTAAAAGCACAACCCAAAAGGATCAAATTGTTTCCAAGTAAATTAACTGTGTCCCAGAACAAAGCTCACTAATATTTATAGGAATACAAAAATATCCAGCACCCAACAAGGTAAGTTCACTATTTCTGGCATCCAATTAAAGATTACCAGGCATGCAAAGCAGCGGCAAAACACAAATTAATTCATTATCCTGAAAACTGGCAAATAAAGGGAAAGAAACAACGATTTCTCCTGCCTTTACCCAAGACCAGTAACACATTTACCAAATAGTAAACAAGGGAGAGTGTATCCTTGTACAAGCAGTCCTACTAATAGATTCAGACAGTGAGCGACAACAGCTGTTAACATAAAAACAGAGGTAACTAGACATTAGAAGCCTCCACATGGAAAAACATACCACCTATGTCCTGACAAAGAGATCAAACATGATTCCAGTCAAGTCTTTGGACCCAAAAACCAATCTGCAGAAAATACAAAGGAGAGAGGAACATGTTAAAGTGCACACTGAGTACACAATCAGCAAAATATGGACTATGGGAACCTCCACAAGTCACATGACTGGTGTTCTTCAACAGATAAATTTCAATGAAAAGAAAGCGACGGAAGGTAAGCTTCTAGTTTAAAAGAAATCTAGGGGCACCTGGGTGGCTATTGGTTAAGGGTCCCACTCTTGGTTTTGGCTCTCAGGTCATGATCTCAGGGAAGCGGGATCAATCCTGGCTTTGGGCTCTGCGCTTAGCAGAGTCTGCTTGACATTCTGCCCCTCTCTGCCCCTCTCCCTGCCCACACGCTTTCTCTAAAAATAAAATAAAATCTTTAATTTTTTTAAATTTTTTTAAGATTTTATTTATTTATTTGACAGACAGAGATCACGAGTAGGCAGAGAGGCAGGCAGGCAGAGAGAGAGGAGGAAGCAGGCTCCCCACGGAGCAGAGAGCCGGATGCGGGGCTCGATCCCAGGACCCTGGGATCATGACCTGAGCCAAAGGCAGAGGCTTTAACCCACTGAGCCACCCAGGTGCCCCTAAAATAAAATCTTTAAAATAAATAATTTAAAGCGACACATTAAAATTTTTTAAATGGGCAAGACTAAACAACGGTGGCTAGGAGGCACGTCTGAGTAATAAAATGATAAAGAAAAATAGAAAGTGATCACTATAAAGCTAAGATGGTGATTAAGAGAAGAAAGGAGTTGAGATCAGGGGTGGCCATATGAAATATTCTTCAGCCCTAAGAAGGAATGCAGTAATACATGCTATAACATGGATAAACCTCAAAAACATTATGATATGTGAAAGTAAACAAACCCCATGAGAGGTCACATATTGTATGACACCATTTGTATGAAATGTCCAGAATAGGCAAATCCATAAAGACAGAAAGTAGATTAATGGCTGCCAAGGGATGGGGAGAAAGAGAAAGGGTAGAGACTGCTAACAGGCATAGGTTTTCTTTTTTAAGGATAAAAATGTTCTCAAATTAGGTAGTGGTGACGATTGTACAACCCTGTGAATATACTACAAAACCACTGATTAGTATACTTTAAAATGGTGAATTTTATGGTATATAAATTCTATCTCAAATTTTTAAAATATCAGTTGAGGTAAACTGTAAGACAAAAATCATTACTAGATATAAAAAGTCATTTCATAAAAAATAAATAAATAAATAAAGTCATTTCATAATAAAAGGTTCAATTTACCAGGAAGAAATCATTCCAAATTAGTTTGCAACCACAATAAAGCCACACAAAATATTTTAAAAAGGTGACAGAACTATGAGGCTAAAGGAAAAAAAAAAACCATAATCATGGAATGAGATTTTAATATATATTTCTTCTGCAAGTAAAAGAACAAGAAGACAAAAAATTGGTAAGGACATAGATGAATGGAAAAATATCAACCTGACATAGAACACTATAGCCATAACCACACGATATACTTGATTTAAAATACACATGAAATATTTACAAAAATTGACCAAATTCTGGGTCAAAAACCAAGACCCAACAAATTTCAAAGCATTAAAAATCATATACAGCAAGGAGTCAGCAACATTTTTTTTTTGCACTGCCACCCTATACCTCACTGCATTAAAAAAAAAAAAAATCAATTCCAGAAGAATTGCAATTCCAGGTGAATTCACTACATGTGAAAGGTAAAATGTTAAAAAATCTCTAAAATATAGGAGAAAATCTTTTAAATCCCTGGAATAGGGAAAGAGTTTTAAAACAGAACATAAAAAGGACTAAGTATAAAGAAAATTAATAAATTGAACTACATGAAAAGTAAAAATTTCTGTTCAGCAGAAGACTCCGTCAAAGTGGAAAAGATAAACCAGAGAACAGAAGATAGATATAACTACCAAAGGGCTTTAAATACGCAAAGAACAAAAAAGAAAAAAAAAAGAAAAAAGATAACCAAATAATAAATATATTAAAAGATGTTCAATTTCATTAGTAATCAGGAAAATGCAAACTAAAACCCAAATGAAATACACCATGCAAACACCGGGAAAGGCAAAAATTGGAGAGACGTTTTATATTAAGTGTTGGTGAAGACATAACAAGACAATTACTCACATGTCGATGGGAGGCAAAAGGATCGACCACATTGGAAAACTGCTTGGCATTCTATGTTAATGTTAAACATACACTGTGACCTAGCATTTCACTCCTAATTATACTAACAGAACAGAAATGTGAGTATGTAAGCACCAGACAGTCTCAATATTGACACACGGCCACATTACTCGAAATAGCCCAAACAAGGAGGAAACATTAATGTCAATCAACAAAAGAATGAATGGATGATGGCATAGTCAGGTAACGGAACACTGTACAGCAATGAATGAAACCAGCAAATCACAGGACCACACAGCAAAGATAATCTCATAAATTTAGTGTTTAGCAAAAAAAAACACAAAATACCCTCATAATTATTTATATGATTCCACTTACATGTGTCCAAAGCCGGGCAAAAATAGTCAATGCTGTTAGAAGATAATGGTTCTCTTTAGGGAGAGAGGAGGGGGTGATCACTGGAAAGACACGTAAGATACTATAAGATATATAAGACATAAGATATCTACTAATAAGATAATACTAATGTTCCATTTCTTGACCTGGGTGGGAATTACATGGATGTTTTAACTTTGTGATAGTTCATCAAGTTGCTAATGTATGTAGGGGGAAAACTTAGAATGTAACATAGTTTGCCACCCAATTTTCTTCTCTGAAATCCTTGGGCAGGAGGGAGGCGGTGATATTTCCCCTAATGATCAAATGAGGACCCTATTAATTCTGAATCACTATGGCATACTCAGAGGTTAAAAGGCTTAATGTATGATTTCAGAAATGGGATAGCAAAAAGTCATCATCAGTTTCACCAGCAGTGACGGCTTCCTGAACTTGCATCCATGTTTTATTTAACTGTCAGGACAGGGTAGAGAGGGGCAGGTGGACAGCCCATGTATTTTTTTTTTTTTTTTGTACCTAAGCTTTCAAGTGAGCAAATTGAGAGAAATTTACCTTTCAACTTAAAAAAAATTTTTTTTTCTGTATTGATAATTCACATCAATGGGTCTTCAAACCACAGTTTGAAGCAGAATACAGCTGTGTGTTTCTTATTATCTCTGTTAAAAGAATGAGTGCTTGATTTTTATATCCTGGACACAAATTAAGGCATTTGAAACTCCTTTGCCAAAAGAAAACCTGATGAAAGGAACCTACCTCCTCCAAATTTTAGCAAGTACCCAAAGAATTTATTCAACATCCTAACACAATAATAAAAGCAAGTCATCATTTCTCGAGTTTTACCAAGTGCTGGGCACTTGCTAAGCACTTAAGATAGTCATTTTATAGTCATTTTATTATAACAACAACACTGCCAGAAAGATTATTTTCCCCATTTTACAGGTGAGAAAACTGAGGCTTAGAGAACTGAATAACTAACATCATTCACACAGTTAATCAGTTCTTTAGTTTGGTGTAAACGGTGTTTTCTAGTTATGATTTCTATTTTGTGTCAATTTTTTTATCTTGATATTTTAAGCCTAAGTACAATGTAGAGCAGGGAACGTGCACATACACTTACACTAACAAAGGTTTGAAAGACGAAAAAGTGTACTCACGTCAGCAAGTCCCCTGCGTATCACTGCACCCGAACAGAGCTGAGGTTTGCCCCAAGAAACAAAACGGACCTCTCAATGGTAGACGAGCAGGCCAAAGCACTGCATATAGTAAGTCTACAAAGCATTAACTGGATTAATTAGCAAGGGATTTGAGAAGCAGCTTGGAGCTAGGAAACCAAAACACTAAATTGTTTAAATACTTTGGCAAAAGATCAAGGTTTCTAGGCAGCACTGGGTCTCCTTCCATCCTTTTCATTCCATGTTTTAACACATTTAACCTGTCTGAGGTACTTTTTCATGAGATATGAATGACATTGTCAAAATACCAAAAAGAAAAGTGAATTAAAAAAATTCTGCAAGCTGTTACCAATTCTGCCAACATGTGAGAGCCCAGGCAACATTAATTACAAATCAATCGCTTAGGACATAAACAGCTCTTATCACTAGTAAACTCTCCCTCTAAAATAACTTGCTTTAGAGGGAAAAAAAAAAAAAAAACAAAGCAACTGTCTCCTCTATTATACTTGGTGAACTAATCAGGACAAAGAAACAAAATAAAACAGGAGAAAATGCACCAAAGAGCAAATGTGAAAAAGGAATCCTAGCTAGATGAACGTCTGGAATGCTACAAGAGCAGCACTATCATTTAGAAATAACGAAGAGGAAGTGGTCAAGGCAGGGACACTTACTGAATGGGTTTCTGGTTTCCAGGAAGTAAGAATTTTTACAACGCAACTGATTTTCACAAACACATATGGCAGCAAAATGATAAAAGAAAGCTTTCAACTATACAGTCATGGAGGGGGGAAAGAAATCTGTTGTCCCTCTAGTTTTACGAGAGCCAAGCACACATATCACCACTCCCCCACCTCCACCACACACAAATATCCACTCACAACAATAAACTCAAAAATCCTGTGGTCCTTCCAGAAATCTGGTTAACCTAAACTCTGCCCACAAACCACTACCCTCACTCTTTGTCGTGGATATTTCTGAATTTTCCTCTTAAATATCATGAAACATTGAAGAAAATCTAAGTATCTTTCTGCCACTCCTCTACAACACACTTCATTTATTCCAGTTGGGGGGGAAAAAAAAACCTAAGTAGAAGGCAATCACTTTCTATCAAAATACATTCTGATTTCCATTAGATCCATTGGGATCGCTATGAATACAGAATATAAAAGTGGGGAGAGGTCCAGCTATGAAGCCTGGAAAAAGCCATGCGACTGGGGCAGTTTTCCTAGCCTCCACCAAACAACCAATACGCTCCATTTTGCAGAGTTACGAGGAGTAAAGTTCCTATTTATAAAGTACCCAGCAGCGTGTCTGACGCACAGTAGGTGTATAGCATTTATTATTATTTATTCTTGACTCTTGGCACATTGTAGGTTAAGTTTCAAGGATAATAAAAAGTCTTTGCTGAACCAGAAATTTTACGGACAATTACATAAACAAGGCATTGGAAGATTATGATACTTTGTTCTATGCCAGTTATGAACAAAATTCACCCTTGTATGTCCAAGGCACTGGGTCTCCAAAGAGTGCACAACCTTCACACATCAATTCCGACTTTCACAAAATAACTGAGGAAAGACTAATGGGCAATAATGCCCCTGGGTTCACATACGAATTAATAGGACTGAAGGAAATCCGGGCATTAACAGTGTAACCAAGCTCATGCAAATTAGCTATGGGTGTTTTACTCACTAGTCTTGGCCGCCTGTGAGAGGAAAAAAAGTAACCAAATTTATTTTTTCAAATAAAATTATAAAGAGGAAAAACATGGTTTAAAAAAAAAAGAGCTAATACAGTTTGTTTGTTTTTAATTAAAAGGAGAGGATATAAAATATTATTTCCAAAGAAAAGTGGCCCAAAAGCTAAGTAGGCAGGTAAAATATATTATACTTTTGGTCTAAGTTTTTTAAATATTTCATATACTAGGAGTTTTTGAACTGACTTAATATAACACACTATTCATTTCAAATTTGAGAAAATGCTAAAATACTACTGCATTATAAGAAAATTTTACACAGATGGGTACACTCCTTTTTGAAATAATTTTTAATGCTGTCTTACAAGTAGTTATTCACATTACAAAATTCACCAGACTTTTTCTTAGAAGAAGTTCAATTTCTGTTTCATGTGACAGTGACTTATTACAAAAGCAGTAACAACATGGGGCACCTGGGTGGCACAGCACAGAGTCGGCTTGGGATTCTCTCTCCCTCTCCCTCGGCCCCTCCTGCTCGTGCTCTAAGAAAAATAAATCTAGCTCTTAAAAAATAGTAACAATATAAAATTAAATTTGGAGTATTAATGGCACAAAACAGGTTAAACTGCATTTCTGTGAACTTCTCTGGTTCCCTTACTAAACATTTATTAAAAAGCTACTACAAGGGAGGCACTCAGAATTCTTCCTATCATTAAATTTCTAATGCCATCAAATTCTCAAAAGAACCCTGTGAGGCAGATGGGGATAATTCTGCATTATTGGTGAGAAAAATTAGAGAACCAAAAAAATTACTGCCTTGCTCAAGTCAGTTTATTGGCCATTGATGGGCCAGATTTAAACTACAAACTCAGTATAGAGCCTGTAGTTCTCATATTATGCATGCTGTTTTCTTCCCATATTACTATATTTTCTGTAATTAAAATAATCAAAGTGATACACTACCCCAATGCATGCACAGACACGAGTGTCTCAACACTCAACAAAGATATTCCATTAGCCGCCCTTGCTTGCTCCTAAAAGGACTGAGCATTTTCAACAAACCAGGTCAAGTTAAAGGAGGAGAGAACACAACTTCAAAATAGTCTTATTGGATCGCCACAACCCAGAAGCAACCATATTCTTCTATCTAGGGGTAAAAATATGGACAGAAACATACATACATATATATCTTTTCTGAAAATTGAAATACTATTTTTAAATTATTTTTCAAAGCTATGTAATTTCTATTAAAAAAAAAAAGTCTGCAAGCATGAATTCAGGAGTCCTTACCCTATCAATGCCAATCTCATTCCAAACCTCAAAATCAAAACCTCTCTTCCTGAAGATCTTTCAAAAAAAAAGACAAAACTTAAAGTTGAAAATCTACTCAAAGGTAAAGATCAAGAAAAACAGTGTTAATCTACTTTGAATTCACCTAATGTAACTTGGGGGTATAGACAAACCAATACAACTTCTACATTATTTGACACCCTTCCTCTCTTTACCAATTGGCTAAGAGTGAATCTGCATTACAGAAACACATGTGACAAAAACTGTACTAGCTCCTTTATTCTTCATACCAAGCCCCTACAACAGCCCCATTTTATAAGTTAAAAAATAAAGAGCTAACTCACACAGCCTATTATCACACAGCTTATAAATGGCTGTACCTGAACTAGAACTTATGCTTTTATAACCATACGGACACAAAACCTTGTTCCATCAGAGAAGTTGAACATCCCAGAACACAAGCGAACCACGATCCTTGAACAGATATCACCAGCATAGGTGTGTGTTTGGAGGCAGCACGGTACAGTGGGAAGAAACAGGCCAGAATCACATCACTGATCCACTACTTGTAGCTCTATCACCTTAGGGCAAGTTACTTACTTCATCGCTCTGTCCCTTGCGTTACAACAGCTGTAAAACAGACAATAATTCTTATCTTACGGGCTCTAAGAAGAATAAAATACCACACGTGCATGTGTGTGTGTGTGTATATAAAGCAACTAGAAACTCAACAGATGTCCTATCCACACTCTTATCTACCCCTGGAGTTTGCTCCATTTCCATGCTCAGTTACAAAAGAAGCAAGATGATGATGATAATGATAGAGTTGAGGAGCAAATGCAGAATCTACTAGTATTTTAATGAGGTCACTAGAAAATTGAAATGTTGGGGCGTCTGGGTGGGTCGGTCATTAAGCATCTGCCTTTGGCTCAGGTCATGATCCCGGGGTCCTGGGATCAAGCCCCACGGCAGGCTGCCTGCTTAGCGGGAGCCTGCTTCTTCTCCCTCTTCCATTCCCTCTGCTTGTGTTCCTTCTCTCGCTGTGTCTCTGTCAAATAAATAAATAAAATCTTTAAAAAATAGAAAATTGAAATGCTGACAAGCAAGAGTCATTAGCCACAATGGACCAAACTCAAACACTGCAAAACTTCCTCAAACTATATTAAATATTTCTGCCAAGCATTCAGTGCTGCACACTAAGAAGTTTTATTTTTCTTTGTAAACTTGGTTTCCTTCATAGTTGCAAGAAGGATCCAACTAATGATTCGGACTCATAGGGAGTCCTACCTCAGAAATATCATTCCAAAAGAAAATCAGGCCATCTACCCTCAATGGTATCCCCCAAAACCTCTCTCCACTTCCTCAGTTTCCAAACACTGCAGATGACTAAGATAGTTCAGACATTTTTATTTACAGGGAAGTCCTCTGCACGTTAAGTAGAAATTAGCATTTTTACATGCATTATCTTCACGAAAGGATACACACAGGCAAAGGCCATGTCTTATCCACTCGGTTACATTCCACTCTTCATTCACCCGAGGCCCCCCAGAAAAGGCAGTGCAACGTAACACCTGGGTGACCGCAGGGATCATCCAAGGTCTGGGCTGAGCCACAGGCTCTGTGCTGTTAGCAAACACAAAAATGTCTGTTAGCCATGGGAATCCAAGTTTGAAAGATCATATAGGCTGAAGACATCAATATGAACTGTATCAAGATAAGTAGTGAACCAAGGGAGCCCAGGGAGGGGGTGGCGGGCGGAATGAGCAAAGCCACAATGAAAGAGACAGAGTCACAGGATCCATTACTTTCCATTTCTAGTTTGTCCTCAGGAACCCCAGCTGCATTTTGCTTCCTGATCTTCCCTCTACAACAGATCCCTCCACCTCCATCCCGGCCCTTCATGAGGCAGTTTTAGTGAAATTCCTCTCCTTGCATTCAAAAAAGCCTTAACAGGGACATGAGCCATTGCCTAGCACACAGAAGGGATTCAATTAAACACATTTAAGAAAACAGGAGCACAAACCTTACAAAATACCTGACGTTCGATGGGCATTCCTATAATTACAGTTCTCTCAACAGATAGGCCAATTTCCCTTAATCCACTTATCAAATTACTGTTAAGGAAATAAACAGTATTTGACACAACATGACACTTTATTCTAATTTATCATCTAATAATAATTAAGCATTCAAAGCTTACAATGAAAGCACGGCTCTGTAGTTCATATTGTTCTTTTAAATTGAATAATTTGGAATCCTGTGAAGAGTTCCACCTTACAGCATATTCCCTCATTCTTGTGCAAATACAATCTGTCTATCAACATATTAGCATTTCAATCACCCTTGCTTTTTTCATAACTGGGAGAAGCTGTCTTCATTTATTCCTATTGAGCATCTACCACCTATGAATTATTTCTAAAGCTAAGCAGTAAAATTGAATTTAAATCCAAGTAAATGAGAAACTGAAACTATTTTCAAACATAAATGTAGGACGTTAGTTTCAGTTACATACTTCCAAATATTATAAAAACTCTCTTCAATGATTAATTTACTTTAAGCTGAAAATAATTCCCTCTGAATTAAGTTGTTATAATAGCTGGAAATGGAAATCCAACAGAGTTGTTATTTAAAGAATTCCACATCAATTTATATTCTGGAGTAAATGCATCCACCATTTTAAGGAAAAAAAAATTTTAAGTCCCCTTTAAGCATCCCTTTAAGGCACTGACCATAAATGGTGTAATTTGCCCTGGACATCATTAAAATGTAAAGTTAATGAGGATTCAGCTGAAAACAGAAGGAATGTAACCTATTTTCAGGCAAAAGTTCTAACACAGCAATCAGAGGAAAAAGCTCTTTGATGTTTCTTTGTCTCTTCTCATTAATTTTTTTTGTCTCAAAAAAAAAAGGGGGCTATTTAAACTAAAAAAAAAAATATATACACACACACACACACCCGAAGTTTAAACATGATAATTATAACAGAACTCCAATGAGGTCATTAGAATTTTTTTTATGAGATAAACAAGAGTCAGTCTCATATACATGGGGATAACACCACCTACCTGGCAGAGTTGTTATAAGGTTTAGATATATTGTAAGTACAGCGTGTAGCAGAGTAACTGACACATGGAAGCTACTCCCTGTTATTAATTCTCTCCTCTTTTGTCCCTCTCTGTCCCCAAGGACCCAGTACGGTGCTGACACAAAAACAGTGCTCAAAGAGTAGCCATTACTATTATCCCATATGATGTATTCTTTTTTCCTGCTGAAAAATTCACTATATTAACCCTAACCTTCTTTTCAAGATTTATGCAAGACTCAGCACCTCCTGTCACCAGGCAGGTGGGGCATTATCCAAATAACCAGCATGAAGTAAACAGTCCCGTGTGACATTTTATCATGTGAAGTGCCTGCACAGGTATAAATATTATATCCTCTCTGGTTTTATTGCCTCATTTTACAATTATACTACTAAAGAGCAAACTAGCATGCAGAATGTTAAGTGGCATTCTGCTGCTTGGAATTTCATCCCAAGGCTCCATTCAGAATAACAAATGTGGGAGCTATTTCATCTCTGCTCTATTGTGAAGAAAGTCATCACCTTTACTTGAATATATACGAGGGTCTGGCTTTCTGCAACCCGTTCTGTGCTAAGTGAAATCTTAAACCAAATGTGATAATTACCAAGAAGGTGTCATTTAGGAAGGATTACAGTGCTTTCTAGAAAGATCTCACCATACACTTTGTTATTGTTCTACTAATTCCATAATCCAAGTAAACAAAACCTAATCAGTAATAAGTGAGTCTATCCAAGGTGATCCACACTTAAATACTACCAGAACTTAGAATTTCTCTATACCCAAGCAAAAAACTGTAAATTCAATAAACTAATCACAGTTATTCTAAATGTTGAGATCAAAATGTTTCTCTAGCAATTTTCATTTTAAAAGCATTTCCACATAAATTATCCCATTTTCACTGGTTCACTCATTCCATAAATATTAAATCTTCTTAGTATTGAACACTGGCCATATAGCAGTAGAGAAAACAGCAGGTAATCCTACCCTCACAGACTTGTAGTAATTGTAAGCTATGATAAATGCTACAAGAGCATACAGTGTAAGGAACAAGTTTACTTTGGTGATTTGTAAAGGTTTCCTTGAACATAGAATATATGAAGTATGATCTGGAGGAATGGGAGTTACCTAGTGGGGGGGGGGGAGGTGAGAATTTCAAGATAATGGTAGTTGAGACAAAAAGAAATACCTAGTTTTTAAAGACATTTAGATAAATCAATAGAATTATTCTGATATATCGAATATGGAGGATGAGTGAGAAGGTATGTGACAAGGACAAAGCCAGTAGCTTTCTAGCTTATATACTGGATTTTTTTTTTTTTTTTTAATGTGTTGCTCACTAGAAGGGGACTAGATATTCAATGGAGTTAACCTGATAAAGGGCATCTACAAAAAAACCTACAGTTAATATCATACCTTAGGGTGAAAGACTAAATGTTTCCTTTAAAAAAAAAAAAAAAAAAAGACAATGATATTCACTCCTGCAACTTTTATTCAACTCTGTATTGGAGGTTCTAGCCAGGGCAATTAGGGAAGAAAAAGAAATAGATGCCATCAAGATTGGAAAGCAAGGAGTAAAATTATCCCTATTTGCAGATGACAGGATCTTACATAAAGAAGATCCTAAGAAATTCACCAAAATCTATTAGAACTAGTAGACTAGTTCAGCAAAATTGCAGCAAGATTACCAAAATAAATTGAAAGACATTCCATGTTCATGGATTGAAAGACAATGTTGAGATCGTGATGCTCACCAAATGGATCTACGGACTCAACTTAATCCCTATCAAAAACCCAGCTAGGTTTTTTTGGGATTTGGGGGTTTTTCTGCAGAAATTGATAGGCTGATCCTAAAATGCGTATGGAAATGCAGGGAACCCAGAAAAGCCAAAACAACCTTGGAAAAGAACAAACTTGGAAGATTCGTACTTCTTAATTTCAAAATTCACTCCGAAGGGAGGAAAATCAAGATAGTGTAATATTTACGTAAGGATATGAACAGAAAAGTCTAAAAATAAATATTTACAATTGCTAATTTTTTTTAAAGATTTTATTTATTTATTTGACAGAGAGAGAGAGATCACGAGTAGGTAGAGAGGCAGGCGCAGAAAGAGGGGGAAGCAGGCTCCCTCCTGAGCAGAGAGCCTGATGCGGGGCTCAATCCCAGGACCCCAAGATCATGACCTGGGCTGAAGGCAGAGGCTTAACCCACTGAGCCACCCAGGCACCCCACAACTGTCAATTTTTAACAAAGGAGTCAAGACAATTCAATAGAGGAAACAATGGTTTTTTCAACAAATAGTTCTGGGACAATTGGATATCCACTTGCAAAAGAATGAAGTTAGACTTCCTCCTTACACCATACACAAAAATCAACTGAAATGGAATATAGACTCAAATATGAGAAATATAACTATAAAAACTTTAGAAGAAAACATAGAAATAAATCTTTGTAACCTTAAGATGGAAAATGGTTTCTTAGAACACCAAAGCACAAACAATAAAACAAAAAATAGATAAATAAGACTTCATCAAAATTCAAAACTTTTGTAGTTCAGAGGACATGTTCAAAAAAGGGAAAGTTAGCCTGCAAAATAAAGAAAGTACTTGCAAATCATGTTATCTGATAAGGGACTTGTATCCAGAATATATAAAGAGCTCTTACAACTCAGTATTAAAAAGATAAATAACCCAATTAATAAATAGACAGAAGATCTGAATATATATTTCTCCAAAGAAGATATACAAATGTCCAATAAGCACAAAAAGGTGCTTATCATCATCAGTCATTAGACAAATACAAACCAAAACCACAGTAAGATACTACTTCACACCCACTAGGATGGCTATAAAAAGATGATCAACAATAGCAAGTGCTGACAAGGATGTAAAGAAATTGAAACTCTTGTACCTTGCTGTGGGAATGTAAAAACCCAGTCTTCCTATGGGTCTATCCTTTACTCTCACACTACTACCATACTCACAATACTTCTGACACCAGATATGTAAGGGTTTTTTTCAGCTGGGTCTCCTCCTACCTACCTGGAGACAGTGTCAGATCTGACAGCTTAAGGGCTTAGTCCCACAAGATTGCCCCCATTTCAGATGACCATCCCAAGAAGTGGTCCCCAAGTTGCCCACAACTTCTTGGCAAGTGATACATGTGATAAAGGGTTAGTATCCAAAATATATAAAGAAGCTATACAACTCAACATCCAAAAAAATAATAATAATCCAATTAAAAATGGGCACAGAAAACACAGACATTTCTCCAAAGATGACATCTGGCCAACAGACACATGAAAAGATACTCAACACCACTCATCATCAGGGAAACACAAATCAAAACCACAATAAGATATCACCTCACACCTGTCAGAATGGCTAAAATCAAAAACAGAACAAACAACAGGTGTTGACAAGGGTGCAAAGAAAGGGGAACCCTCTTGCACTGCTGGTAGGAATGCAAACTGGTGCAGCCACTATAGAAAATAGTGTGGAAGTTCCTCAAAAAGTTAAGAATAGAACTACTCTATGATCCAGTAATCACACTCCTGGGTATTTACTCAAAGAATACAAACACACTAATTTGAAAGGATATATGCACCCCTATGTTTGGTTGTTGCAGCATGATTTACAATAGCCAAATTATGAAAGCAGCCCAAGTACTTCAATAGATAAATGGATAAAGAAGACATGTGTGTGTATATGTGTGCGTGCCTAAATATGCATGTATATATGTATGTTTACACACACACACACGCACACACACACAGAGGAATATTACTCAGCCATAAAGAATGAAATCTTGCCATTTGCAACAACATGGATGAATGGAGCTAGAGAGTATAATGCTAAGTGAAAAAAGTCAAACACAGACAAATACCATACAATGTCACTCATAAGTGAAATTTAAGAAA
The DNA here is from genome assembly GCF_963455335.1 of Martes martes. Classification (NCBI taxonomy): domain Eukaryota; kingdom Metazoa; phylum Chordata; class Mammalia; order Carnivora; family Mustelidae; genus Martes; species Martes martes. The sequence continues at coordinate 85,398,997 of NC_137900.1, forward strand.
CAAAACTTTACTAAGGAGAAAAAAGAAAAACAAACCAAGAAACAAACTCCTAACTATGGAGAACTAATGGTTACCAGAAGGAAGGTGGGGGATGAGGGGGAGTAGTCCCCAGGTTACCCATAACTTCTGTCTGGCTTGGCTATAAAGCAGAGGTCCAAAAAAAAACAAAAATAGAGCAGAGGTTCCCTTGACTTCCTTCCCTTCGGACTGGTTTATCTGCCAGAAGAGCTCACAGAACTCTGGGAAAGAGTTATGTTTACCAGTTTTTTTATACGATAAAAGATATGATAAAGGATACAGATGATAAAGAGACACACAGGGCCCAGGCCTGAGACGGTCCCAAGCACACGGAATTAGGGTATGTATCCATGCCAGCGAATGAATGTCTTCATCAACGTGGAGGCTCCCAGACTACTTTTATGGAGCTTTCACCGTGTCAGCTTGATCAATTACTAACTTCATTTCCAGCCTCTTTCTTCTCTCTAGAGAATGGAGGTTGGGCCTGAAAATTCTAAGCTTCTAATCATGGCTTGGTCTTTCTGGAGACCAGCCTCCATCTAGGAGCCACTGAGGAGCCCACTCAGAGTCACCTCATTAAAATAAAAGACACTCCTACCCCATAGGAAATTTCAAGGGATTTAAAAGCCCAGTGTCAGAAACTGTGGTCAAATCCAAAGAGTAGAACAAAAGATGCTCCTAGTGCTCTTATGACTTGGGAAATTACAAAGGTTGTAGGATGTCTGTGCTGAGAACTGTGATCAAAGACAAAGTGTTAGATGATCTCAGGGGGCTGCCATTGAGCCCACACTGGGTTCCCTGCTCAGCGGGGAGTCTGCTTCTCCCTCTCCACCCCATTGCTTGCATGCACTCTCTCTCACACTCTCCCTTCTCTCACATAAATAAATAAAATCTTTAAAAAAAAAAAAAAAGACTGAATGTTAGAACAAAAGATTCTCCTAGCACCTCTACTTACAAAGATTTTAGGAGCCTTGTGTCAGGGACTAGAGGCAAAGACCAATATAAATTATTTCTTATTATTTCACAGAATGGAAAATGGTGCATCTGCTTTTGAAAAAAGCGTGGCAGTTCCTTAAAAGGCTAAAAATATAATTACCATATAATCCAGCAATTCCGCTCGTAGGTATGTACCCAAAGGAATTGAAAGCAGGGACGCAAACAAATGCCTGTACGTCATTGTTCATTGCAGTATGACTCACAACTGCCAAAAGGTAGAAACAGCCCAAGTGTCCAGCGACAAATAAATGGATAAGCAACATGTGGTAGATATACACACCATGGAATATTATTCAGCCAAAAAAAAAAAAAAAATGAAGATCCATTACCTGCTACAACACAGAAAACCTTGAAAACATCACACTTAATTAAATAAGCCAGCCACAAAGGATAAATATTGTGTGAGTCAAATGAATAACCTGAAATAAGCAAATTCAGAGACAGGAAGTAGATCAGAGGTTACCAGGGGCTGGTCAGAGGGAAGATGGAGAGTTATTGCTGAACGGTTACAGAGTTTCTATTGGGAGTGATGAAACGGTTTTGGTAATAGATAGTGGAGATGGTTACATAGTAGTGTGAATGCAATTAATGCCACGGAATTGTACAATTAAGATGGTTGACATGACGAATTTTATAATATAGATATATTGCCACAGTTTAAATAATTAATGTAATATATCAAACACCATCGAACTTTACTCTCTTAACAGGAGAAATGAATGGTATATGAATTATATATCCCAATAAAGCTGTTAAATAATTAAAATTAGGGGCACCTGGGTGGCTCAGTCAGTTAAGCATCCAACTTTTGATCTCAGCTTAGGTCTTGTTCTAGGGTTGTGAGTTCAAGCCCCACAATGGGCTCTAGTAAAGCCCACTTAAATACAAACATACGTAAATAAATAAACAACTAAAATTAAACACTGAACTGATGGCTTTAACAGCAATTAGACACAGCTGCAAAGAGAACTAGGAAACTGGAAAAAAGACTTGAAGTGATTGAAATGCAGCAGAGAGAAACAGACTGAAAACACAAAATAATACGGTTTAAAACTGTAAAGGAAAAAGTGAGGAGGAAGGAGAGAGTGTGGGGGGAAGAAATGAGAATTAGAGATATAAAGAAGAAAGATCCCAATCCTCAGAGTCACAGAGTTAAATCTTAACCAAGATACATAAGAAAAACCCACTGCTAGGCACATGTGATTGCTAAGCTGGAGAACAAGACAGATTATCTATACAAAAATGATAACTAGTATGCAAGGTGACTTCAACAGCACCAACAGAAGCCAGAAAACACTTAAATGATAGTTCAAATGTGCTTAAAGAAAGGAACTGTCAATCCGGGGGGGGGGGGGGGGACACAACAACATACTTTTCAGATAAACAAAAACAGAGATTTGTCAGCAACAAAGAGATATTATTCAAGCTATAATAAAATTATCCCAGGCAGAAAAATATCTGAGATGCAAGGAGACAAGAAGAAAAAAATAAAACAGAAAATAGGTTAATTTAAATAACTGGCTATCTAAAAATTAACACCATATAGGTTTAAAGTAAAATATACAACAATAAAAGCATATAAGCTGGGAGAGGAGTGATCAAAGTTTAAACAATATAAGGTCCTTATATTTTTCAGAAGGAGGGTAAATATGCCAATTAACTTGCTAAATTACATAAGCAGGTTCTGAGAGACTACATATTTGTTCTAGTTAACGTCATGAATTCTAAAGGCCCCGGGTAATGCAGGACTAGAACAGATCTACTACTTCATAGCTGTGTGCCATTGTGCAGATTACATAACCTCCCCATGCCACCTGTTTCCCCACCTGTCAAACTGAGACAATAATAGTATCTATCTCACAGGGGTTTTGTGAGGATTAAATGAGCTATATGTAAATCATCCAGAACAGTTAACTAGTACATAGCAAATCTTACATTAAGTCGTAGCCACTATTATTTTTAGTGTAACTATTAAAAAAACATAGAAATACTACTTATGTTCGAACTATAAGAGAATATAAACGGGACAATAAAAATGCCTGATTAATCCAAAAGAAAGCAAAAAGGAAAAAAAAAATATGAAAAAGCATATAAGCAGCACTCCCAGTGAAAGATACAGATAATCAGACTGGGTTTTAGAAGATCCAGCTAAAATGTTACTTAGACACATTTCAACGTTAAGATGGAAAAAAAATAAGAAAATAAAAGGATGGAATTGTATAATTTGATGAGTTTTAGACTAGTTTTTCACTGATGAAACCATGGACACAACCAACCACTTCCCAAAATTTCCTCCTGCTCCTTTGTAATCTACCCCTTCCCACCACTGCCCACCATCCATCCCTAGGAGACCACTGATGTGGTTTCTGTCACTGTAGATTCATTGCATTTTCTATGAGGTTATATAAATGCAGACAGTATATACTTTTGGGGGGGGGGTGGTTCTGGCTTCTTTCACTCAGCATCACCATGTTGAGATCTACCCATGTTGATGAGTATGTCAATACTTTGCTCCTTTTTATTACTTACTAGTATTCTATTGCATGCATGTAACTGGATTTCTTTATCCATTTCTAGCCCCTCCAGAGGACAAATAATGATAAAATTAAGAAATGGCCTCTGGGTAAAGGTCAAATCCAGAGCATTCCTAGGATAACACTGTCTAAAGATGAAGCTGAAAGTAAAATTTTTAAAAGTCTTTGTAAGACCAGTGAAAGATCCAAGGTGGTATTACAGAGAACCATTCAGTCAAACAACAGGGCTTTAATAAGCTTAAGAGTATAATTCCCTCAGTAGCCTCATCAGAAACCCAAAGTAGAAAAGGACTAATCTCAAAGACATTTGTGGATATGAATATAATGTGAAGGAGCAAAGTCCAAAAGATCCATAGAAGAACCAAGGACTTTACAGATCTGTGCTGGGAAAAACACTACCAGCTAAAAGTGATAGAGACAAAATGAAGAACAAAACAAAACAAAACAAAAAAAAAAAACAAAAAACAACAACAACAACAAAAAAAAAAAACAGGCATTGGAAACACCAAATTCTATAGGCCAGAAACAGGCTGCAAGAACTACTGAGTTTAAAAAAAAAAAATTTTTTTTTAACTTTTATTTTAAAAATAAATAAATAAAAAGAAAACTCAGAATCCAAAAGCCTAGAAGATGGAACTAAGAGCCATGGAGAATCATTCTCAGGAGTAGGACTGAGTCTCCATCAAGAAACTTCTGACATTTGCCCAGCCTTATTTCAGAACTGCTATGGAGCAGGGCCTTTTGTGTGCTGTGTGTTTTCCTCCTTTTTAGAAGAAAAATGTTTACAGCAATCATCTTAAGATAATCCTGCCATTACAGGGGCACCTGGGTGGCTCAGTTGGTTAAGCGTCTGCCCTTGGCTCAGGTCATGATCCCAGGGTCCTGGGATGGAGCCCCGCATCAGGCTTCCTGCTCAGTGGGGAGTCTGCTTCTACCTTTGCCTCTGCCTGCTTCTCCCCCTGCTTGTGCTCTGTCGTCAAATGATTAAATAAAATCTTAAAAAAAAAAAGACTATCCTGCCATTACATGTGGTGGGGCAGGGCAGGGTGGGGGAGACAAGTAACTTCTCTTAGCTTACAAATTAGAAGGGCTTGTGCTTCAGAAGCTGTATTTAAGGAACTATATCTAAGGTGCCTCATCCCCATCTAGGCCTGATACAGTCAGGGGATAGTGGGGTCCGAGCTGATGCTATAATGGGATGAAACTTTGAGGGGCGGAGCGTGGGAGAGACCGAGCGTACATATATTTCCATCACAATTGTTTGCTCCCTGCTCCCTCTACTGAGCTCCCATGGCACTTTGGCCTGTTTCTAATATACTTATCCCAAATATCTACATTTACTGGTTTAGTGTTTATTTTCCTCATCAGATTTAAACTCCTTAAAAACAAAGTGTTTTTACTTAAATCCTCTACACTTACTGGTCCCTCAAATACCTGTTTGAATTCATGAGTTAGAATATGAAGAAAGCCCAGGCTGTCAGGGAGTGAGACCATGCAAATCCATGCTGATGACACCACATTGTGGGTACATTTGTGAGTCCCCATTGAAACACATACGTTCACTAGCAATTAAAAACAAGAACAGTCAGGAGTGCCTGGGTGGCTCAGTCAGTTGGGCATCCAACTCCTGGTTTTGGCTCAGGTCATGATCTCAGGGTCATGAGATAGAGCCCCGCATCGGGCTCTGCGCTGAGCGTGGAACCTGCTTGGGATCCTCTCTCCTCTGCCCCTTCCTCTGCAACCCCCCCACCCCTGGCTTGTGTTCTCTCAAACAAACCAAACAAGAATAGTCCCTTTATGGACCAAAACAGCATACGGAACACTGGAAAGTAGGACTGAATCTGAGGAACATCCTGAAAACACCGCCCACCCTATATATAAACCGTACTTTAATAGCCTGACATACTCAAAAGCATTGTCTGATCAGAGTACAACTGGTTAAGGGAAAAAACCTCCCAAAGATGATTTTCTTCATTTTAAATCTGACTGTAAATAACGAGTGATAGGTTATGCACAGGGCAGGGTAGAGCAGGCTCCCCAGCTGTTGTGTAAAAGAAGAGAGAGGGGTGGAAGGCGAAAATACTTCATCTAAAACAACACTTGTAAAAGGCCCTGAATGGAAGACACTGAAATTATGAGTTCTAGCTAGTTGACTCAGCTAACACTCAGGTTTTCAGGAACAGATCCTTCTGTGAGGGCTTCTAAGCGATTTCTTTTTTGACACAAGAAGGGCTCAATGACAGAGTAAAGAAACCACTTAGTATCACTCCAGGGCAGCCCTGAGAGACAGCTTTCTGTCTGCAGATGCCTGCTTCTCCACAAGGCTACTGTCTCTCTCACTAGGCTGGAAAATTTCTCAGATTAAGAAGCACCTCTTTTAGATACTTTATTACAATACACCTAAATGAGCTACTTCGAAAAGAAAGTATACACCTTCACCTTCACAAGGTTACTTGTACTATCTGAGCATACAATTTGCAGGAAAAGGACAACCCGGGGTGACACAAGTATAGGGCAGTGACAGCTGGGGCAAGGCAAAAGGATTTACAAATGAGTTTTGAATTTGTTATGTTACCTCATTTTAAGCCTGATCATGCTTAGTACCTTTCTTCTAATAATCAGACCTCCCAGTGTCTCATAACAAAAAATGGTAAGTAGTGTGCATTCATCACAGCCCTGGTCTGGCTCTCCTGCCCAGGAACCTGAGCCTATTCCCTTGACCTCGATCATAACCTTTCTACAGAACTACTGCATGTTATAGGACCCTTGAGGTTACAACTTTGCCTCTGATCAAAAAATTCAATTCCAACTGATCCACAAAGCAAAGTGAACCAAAAAAACAAATGAATTGAGTGATTTCATCAATTAGCAAATGGTTAACAACCCATGTACAGTCTGTCTCCCCTCTCCTGTCTCTCTGTCAAGCATATCTTTATCAGCTACCTAAGATAGTCGCTACTGCATGCATAGTGGTAATAAGTGCAGTGCATGGGAACGAGAAGATAATGAACCAATCCTTGATACACTCTAAATCTCTTGTTCACCCTGCTAGGAGAAACAAGGATAAATCCCTGGAGATATCCTAGAAGTAAACATAACTACAGGTAAAATCCCACTCTAAAAAAAAGATACAATTATAACGTCCAGTCCTATGTAAATGGGGCTATTTCAAAAGCTTCCCAAACAACTAATACTAATATTACTGTGCTTATTTGGACAAAACAAATCCTGCTAACTCAGAAATACTGTAAGACAGAAATATTTTTAAATGTCTCTTCATTTAGCAAGCTACCTACTAAAGAGGGTAATCCTTTGGCAAAGAAGGTAGGCAACACGGTTCCTGCCCTCAGGTATAACAGGAAAAGACAGTTATAATACAATATACAGGGTACCAAGAGGAAAGTCATCTTACGAAGTCTACATGGGGTAAGGGAGAGGGGGAAGTAAGGGTGGACAGAGAAAAGGAATGACTAAAGGCAGCCTTCTAGAAGACGGGGTACCAGATCTAAAGTCCTAAAGGACAATGCAAGTTCACCAGGAAAATAAGGAGAAAGCAGATGGTACAGAAAGGAGAAAGACCAAGTCCTAACGCATGGAAGCAGAAGAGATTAAAGTGATTTAGCTAGAGCACAAGGTCAATGATGAGAGATGAGGGAGGAGAGGTCTGTCAAGTCATGAAGGTCTTGGTATGCCACGCCTGGGATTTGCATATTACCCTATAGGTAATGGAAAGGTGAAGAAGAGTTTAGGGATGAAGCAAGGGACAGGCATGATCAAGTACATCTATTTACTACACATATCTCACTGACAGCAGGATGGAAGGACAGGAAGGGGAAAGACTCCTACCAAAAAAGCCAATAAGTGGCAATAATCCAAGAAAGAATAAGGAGGGCCAGAACTAAGACAAAGACAATGGAACTGGATGACAAAAAAAGAAGATAGGAAAGAGTTCAAGAAATTAAACTTCCCCTTTCTCTTTCCCTCTTCCTAGTTAATAATTTAATTCTAAGGCCAAGGAACACGTCCCCACTTGGCAAGAAGTAGCCACAGTGGTCTAGAACAGGTGAAGGACGGTACCACAAAAGAAGGCACCCAACATGGGGAGACAGAGTCCAAGCAGTATGAGGAGGGTGTCCATGCTGTAAGGAGCAATCCAGCATAGGGCGTCAGAACCAGGAAGAGTGACAAGGGTGTCCATACAGGGGTTGCTGCCCAGTGTCAGAAGTCAGAGCACAAGCAGGGAGAAGGGAACATCCACAGGGAGCAGGTGCCTGACGTGAGATGTCAGAACACCTGAGAGGCTCAAGGGACATCCATGCAGAGGCCACTTAGTACAGGGTGTCAAATCCCAAGCAGGATGAGGATAACATGGAGGGAAGTGGCAGTCATGTATGGGGTGTCAAAACCTGAGAAGAAGCAAACGTGTATAATGAAGGGCCAGCCTATCATGGGTTGTCAAAGCCCAAGCTGGATGAGGTGGGCATCCAAGTAGCCGAGGCAGAGTGGCATATGGTATCAGAACCCTAGTGGGGAAGGGCATCCATACTAGGAAGGGAGTGGCAGCAGCCATGACGAGAGAATGGTCATACACCAGAGATTAATAAGCAGATGTATTAAGTATAATGGGAAGCTGGCTGCCTGCTGCCAAAGAAGGAAGTTACAAATATGCCCAGGAGAAAACTAGAAGACTCCTGTGGTGTTAGATTGAAACTGAAAATATTGGCGTGAACTCATGCTTTTCAATATACACAGATGGATACAGAAATACATATAGATGTAAACATGTGTGCACATGCACAGCACATACTCTCCAGCTCTGTCTACTAAGAAGGCCTAGAGATAGCAATACCCAAAGAGCAATGAGCACGTCCACCATCCAGATTTTAAATAGCACTCCCACCAGGACTCATGGGAGAAACGGCAGCTTTTAGGCCAAAGAAAAGGAAAATAAAACATGAGCATAGAACATCTTGCGCCAGAAAGCAAAGAAGAGCTCAGAGAATGAGGAGGACATGTCGAAAGAGCATAAGAGCTCCTTCAAGCTGGCTCCTACTGATCAAAGCTGGAAAAGACTGAATAATGCAATTTAGTCACATAATAATCTGAGTAATTCAGTAATAGCCTTCAATAAAAAAGGAAATGGTGAGTCCAAAGCCAAACAAACAAACTGAAAGTGTAACGGAGTATTTGTAGAACTTCAAAGTACTCTCCCCAAAACATTTGTTCATTACAAAGTGGTGGAACCCTTGGGTGGCTCAGTCGGTTAAGCGTCTGCCTTCTGCTCAGGTCACAATCTCAGGGTCCCAGGATCCAGTCCTGCATCGGGCTCCCTGCTCAGCGGGAAGTCTGCTTCTCCCTCTCCCCATCTCCTGCTGGTGTGCTCTCTCTCTCTCTCTCAAATAAATAAAATCTTTTTTTAAAAAATTAAGAAGTGGTAAAGAAAAACTTTTCAAAAAAGAAGCCTGGCAAACGCTATCTTAATCAGGTGATCATGTGATCACCATCAGAAAGGGGACAAGTTGAAATCCTGCATTCTCTGATATGATACAAGGAGAAGAGCACGGCATCAATATGATTTTCCTGCCAAAGATGTTTAACCTATGTGTAAGCACAGGGAAACATCAGACCAAAAAAATGGAGGCCCGCGATCTTCAGATGTCAAGGTTGTGAAAGTCAAAGAAAGCCTGAGAAGTGTTCCAGACGGAGGGAGACTAAAGAGACATAAAACTAAATTCAGTCTGTGGTCCTGAACAGAGTCCTTCTGCTTTACAGAACATTACTGGGACAACTAGAGAAACTCTGAGAATTAGATGCCAGTACTGTATCAATATTAATTTCCTCATTTTGATGGGTAGATTGTGGTAATGCAGGAGAATCTCCTTGTTTGCAGCAAAGACCCAATTATTTGAAGGGGAAGTCTGCAACTTATTCACAAATAGTGCAAGGGCAAACAAGTTCCCGCAGTATAATTTCAATTTTTCTGTGACTCTGATGATTGTTTAAAATATGTTTAAAGCTTTTTAATAAGAAAAGAAATACTGAAGTTTAATTAGATGTGGGGTGAATCCAGGATGACTTTCAGGTTTCTGGCATGAGCAAGTGAATGGGTACTAATGCCACTGACCAAGACCCTGGCATAGAAGGAAGAGTTGAGGACTGGCTTTTCCGTTTTGTTTTCCTGGGTAGCCAGCAATGGGTGGTGGGGGCCGGGGGGTGGGGTAGAAGATTGAAGAAACAGATGTGTCTGTGTTGGAAGGTGTTAAATTCAATTTGGAGAACTTGCGGCACATCCAGAAGCAGCACTGTCAGGGGGATCCAAGCCTGGCACTCGGGAATTTGAGCCAAAGACACAGACTGAGGAACTCTCAGTCTGTAGGTGACTGGAGAAACCAAGGTAGGACTAAGATCACACTAGGAGAGTTCACACTCCAGCACATTCCAGGAACAGTTTGAGATGTCTTACAGAAATATATATAGTTCAAAGGACAAAAAATACACATGTAACCTGAGTAAGAATAAAAGGAAAATAAAAGGAGGACAAACAAAGCCAGAGATAATAATAGCATACAGAAATGAATACCAGAAAAATCCATACACCAAAAAAAAAAAGAAGAAAAACGCACACAAAAATAATAGCTTACTGAAAAAGTTGTATGTAAAAAAAAAAAAAAAAAAAAAGAAAAAGTTGTATGTAGTTCACAGAGCTAGAAGGCAAATATGGCTCTAAGGTTCTTGAGAGGCAACCCAAGGAGAATGCATAGCGAAGACAAGCCTCTAAACACTGCATTTGAACACCCGTTCCCCATACAGTATGTGCTTCCTTTGTTAGTTAGCATTTACCAACAGTATAAACCTGACATTTTCTTTATGGAAGAAAAACAAGGGTATACTGTTTTCTGTTTGCTATCAAAACGGGCTTATATTTTAACATGATATGAATAAAACAGTTCTGATGTTCTTTCAGTCATTAAAACACAAATCTATCTATATCCATGAATGCTTTCTCTTCATTTATAGGACCTGGAATACATTAAGAATATTCACAGCAGAAACCAACATTTGCATGGGGGTTTACAGTTTCAAAAGCATATTTATTTACTGTACATTATTTCACTCAGTCCTCATACCATCTAATGGGACAAGCAAGGCCAGGACAGACCTCATTTTACAGGTTAGCAAGTAGGTTGAGAGGTTAAGTTACTTACCTGAATTTACATGGCTAATAACTGGAAGAATTTAGACTCTTAACTCCTGCTTTCAGACTCCACAGTCCACTCATTCATTTATTTATTCATCCATCCATTCAAATATTAAGTACCTCTCAGAAAACGTGTCCCATTTTGTAGTGTTGGAGTGAAGGTGAAATAGAAAAGCATGGCCCCGTTTACAGTGTGAAGCCTCAAAACACTGGCGTTGGATCCCCTTTTAAATATATCAGCCTTTCTTGGGGCACCTGGGTGGCTCAGTCGGTTAAGTGTCTGCCTTCGGCTCAGGTCACGATCCCAGGGTCCTGGGATAGAGCTCCCTGCTCGAACCGGCTCCCTGCTCATCGGGAGGCCTGCTTCTCCCTCTCCCACTGCTTGTGTTCCTTCCCTCGCTGTGTCTCTCTCGGTCAAACTGTCAGAGTCAGTGTCAGTTGGGACAAGATGCATATTTAGGAGGGAATGAACTGGCTAAGATGATGCTGAGATAGGCAGGGAATAGATCATGGAAGACCTCGTTGGCCCTGCTAATGAGCCTGACTTGAGCTTGTGGGGATCAGAGGACACAGAAAGGTGTAAGAAGGGGTGTCCTGTGGTCTCAGCTGTGCTTTTTTTGAAAGATGCCTCGGATAACAGCACTAAACATGGATGTGAAAGAAAGCATGAAGGCCAGTGAGGAGGCTATCGTAACCAGGTAGGGAAAAAGAGAGTGGATGCCTGAGCTTGTAACTGAAGGTGGTCACTTAACTTTATGCTCATTTTAGTTAGCATAACTAACTAAGCAACATTATGTCCCTCTGGTCTCTAAAGCCCTTAGGGAAACTGAGGCAGGCCCCTAGGCCCTTGGAAAGAGTAAGTTTTAAACAAGTTATACAATCATACTACGGACACCTAAAAAACTAAAACAATCGTCCCCGGGACTTTGTTTCCACAATGGAGTTGCACAGTATAATTACTATTCTTATTAATCTACAGGGAGCCTACTTTAAAGTCATTAGTTCATTGTCTCTTTTTAATCTGAATGATTCTCATTAATTAAAGTTTTTATCAGTTAGAGAATTCTCTATAGTGAAATAGAACAGCTGACTTCAGATGTATTATGCTTTAAGCAAAAACTAACACTCATTAACAAGATTACCTGTTGTGATTAAATAAATACAAACTGTTTACAAAGTTTGTAAATGAGTACAACAGCATAAAAGTAAAACTTCCCACTTAGCACAGACCTTATTTTGTTAACTCTTCAAGCACATGTAGGAAACAGGGCAATCCTTCACTTTTCGCAGCTTCCCATCTCCCCCCTGTGCATTTCCCAATAAACACCTCTATTTCAATCTCCGCAGCTTTAACTTCCTCAATTGTATCTGCTAATAATGCCTAAGCATGTTGAACAAAGCAGCAGCACATGAAAGAGAGCCTGTGTCCTCTGCTTTACGGTGCTCACGTGGCAAAACGGAGTTTCTAAAGTGCATCAGGTCGTAAAAGTTGTACATATTATGAAATCGCTAGATGGCTATTTTGCGGCCAATGCATTCATTATATTTACAGAAAGCTCTTAACAAATCTTTAGTAAAGGCCGCAATTAATTTATGGAACCATGAAAAGTCTACAAAGGGTATCAGTGATAGTAACAAAAGAAGAAGGAGTTTTCATCTGGCCTTAAACTGCTAAGTTCATGTCTACTTTGGTAAGAGTCAGGCCCCAGACTCTTTTTTAAACTTGGAAGGGATCTTACAAAGGTAGTCCAGTCAAATGCCTATGCCCCCCGCTTCAAGGGTGGAAACCTCATGCGAGACCCTGCCTGACCAATGCTAATGTAGCCTATTCTACCACCTCAATTTATTTAGGAAAAAAATCTCCTTCACATATTCAAGTTTCGATTTGGCAGTTAATTTCAGTCTGCAGTTAAAAGGCACTAGCTGTCAGTCAGATCTCTCACCCAGCTCCCTCCTGAAAAGAAAAACTGACAGATCACAGGAGCTTTCTTTTGTAAACCAATTCTGGAACTTTCATGCTTCTTATTTGTTAGGTTAAAGGTTAAATTGCTGACCTGTGCCCTCCTGCTTAGCGGCCTTCCCCTTTTTCTGTAAAGCTTTATTTTGGGGCTGTATTTACATGGATTAGTCCCTTTTCACGCTAAGAAGGAATCTGTTCACAGCCAAAGCCTTAGTTCTGGTTGTACAAAAAGCAGCCACAATTATTCACCACCAGACAATGACCATATTGTGGATTTACAAAAAACCCACCCCAGCCATGGAAAGATCTGTTCTTGCTGCACAAAACAATAGAAGAAAAATCTTATCAAGCATTCAAGAGAAAGCAAACAAAGCAAGCCCACTGTGAACTTGATGAAGATGTCAAGCTCCTTTAAAATATATATATATAAATCAACAAAGAGGGGTTTTCTTGTAAAGTCTTGGGAGTGAGACTTTTTCTACTCTGAGTTTCCCTTTCTGGTTAAACACAGTCAGTAGCAGCAAGACATTGACAGCCAAGACCAGCAAAAGCTGCCATTTTCTAAGCACGCTTACAGACACTTTTCTAAATGCACAATGCAAAGAGGCTTTCCTTTCCAAATATGCCCAGTGCAAATGCCAGGCAAAGCATTTTCAGGCTAGTCCCTAACTACACAAGCTCTTTCTGCAAAGGCAAAATTCTTGTCCCAATCTCTAAGGAATGAACACAGGCTACACCTCCCCAAATCCTAACTTACTAATTCCTTTAAGAAAATAAAACAAAAATAAAACAGGCTGCTGGCTTTAATTAAACCATAGTTCCAAAAAGATTTCTTCATCTGACACCCATGAAGTATTGTACATACCCTATTTCTTTGGGGTGGGTTTGAATGACAGCTCCAAGTCACGGGAACAAACATTCACTGGGAACATTTTCTGTAAGGTGAGGACTTCACAGCTGCTATAAAAGCTAACTCCAGTCTAGGACACAGCTGTCTTAGCAAGGCAGAAGAGCAAATACAAAGAATTTCTCCCACCAACCGGTCTTTTAGGTAGATGGTTTCTATTCTCTTTAAGCTAAAATGACCTAAATCCATCCATGGCCCTCAAGATAAGAAAGTAAAAATCAATGACAGAAGTATGCATTAAGAACCCAAGAATCCCTAAAATCTAAATTTTTTAAAGATATTATATTTTAATTCATGATAGAGCAAAATACTAACGTAATACAGTTTTTGTAATCTCAGAAAATGGCTCAATTTCAAGCTTCTTACAAATTATAGACATAAGGGCACCTGGGTAGCTCAGTCGGTTGAGCACCTGCCTTCAGCTCAGGTCATGATCCCTGAGTCCCAGGATCAGTCCCATGTCCGGCTCCTTGCTCAGTAGGGAGTCTGCTTCTCCCTCTGCCCTTCACCCAGCTCATGCTCTCTCTCGATCTTGCACACTCTCTCTCAAATAATAAAAATGGGTAAACTCTTTAAAAAAAAAATTGTAGGCTTAGAAAAACGTTACCATCTCCAACAGTTTATCTTTGACGAAGCCCTCCTCAGCCTTCTCTGTTCCTCCACCTGACTCTCCACCTCCCCAAACTCTCCCTGTTCCCACGGGGGGTGGGGGAGAAGGCAATACTAAAAATTTGGACACAAAAGTCCATAAATTTGTGAGTACTGTGGTCTCTATTTTAAAAAGAATTTGTATGTATAATAATAGGGAACTGGTAAGTCACACTGTAAGACTGTGATAGAGCCTTCAAAAGTTGATCGAATTGTTTATCACAAACATGGTGTTACTTTCTCATTTAAAACTATACACCAATTGCAATTGTGTCCAACAGGAATATTCAAAACTTTAAAGCGGGATTGTGATAGAGGTGATTTTATCTGCTCTATTTCACACTTCCTGAAATATTTTGTCTTTTTTATGCTATTTTTTTGTATGGTAATCAGTGCTGCGAAAATGAGATAATTCTGGCCAGTGGCCCTGCTCAGATGACTGTGACAACTGTACAAAGCGTTTCCAAGCAAAGCCAACGCACATTGTCTCAGGAGTTTGCTTACTTTGAATTAGGAAATTTATGATCCCGGAGAAAATTAGGATGGCACTACAAGAACCAGAACACAAAGTAGGAAGTACTTAAACTCTTCACCAACTTCTAGGAGGAACGAGATTAGGGCACAAGCTACACTCAGAGCTGATTCAAATGTAAATGTTCTGCTTCCTCTCAAACAATGATAAACTCCCTCAGAGTTAATAGTTTCTGCCTAAGAGATTCATCTCTCTTTTCAACTTAGAGGTATGTTTTGGAGAAAAGGAAGAAACACATGGAGGGGCTTAAAGCAAAACCTTTTAAATTCTTTGCCATAAAAGCTGCAGAGTAAACTACATTTCCTTTACTAATCCTTCCAACACTTGTTAAACTTGAGTGCGCTGACAACTTCGCCACTGCAATCACATTTTGGTTTCTAACAAGTTAAAGAAAATACTCTGGCTGTACTAAATTGTATTACCATCTTCCTTGAACACCAAGTGAGAATTTATGCTGCCTTCAAAAACTGTTGAAAGAGACACTCCCTAGGGAGAAATAAC
Organism: Martes martes; assembly: GCF_963455335.1. Taxonomy (NCBI): domain Eukaryota; kingdom Metazoa; phylum Chordata; class Mammalia; order Carnivora; family Mustelidae; genus Martes; species Martes martes. The sequence continues at coordinate 85,414,291 of NC_137900.1, forward strand.
TTTTGGCACATTGCACAGAGAGCTAAAGTTACAAAAGCAGGCTAAAATATCTCTTCCACCACACATATTTTCATTCTTTCTTTCTCCTTCACATACACACACTCGCTCGTTCACTCACCAACATGTAAACACAAAAACACGCTATGCCCTCTATGGGAAGCAGAGTACGGGCACAGGAATGGTCTTGGAAGATCCTTACTTTAAAGGTCATATTCTGGAAAACTTTTAAATTAAGTATGAGATGTTTGGGTTTTTTAATGTAGCTTTTCCATGTTTTTAAAAATACATTTGTAAAACTCCACATTGCTTCAACACACACACACACACACACACACACAGAAAACCATTATCAAAGACTATACTTCTCTGAGCTATGAAAAATAACATAGGTGTCCTTTTGTGTCAAGAGGATAAGAATGGAGAACAATGATTTGATGTGACAGAAGAAAGAAAACTAACTAGGCATTGTTTAATTTTTTTGTTGCTAGAATTTTATTCAGTCTTCACAACAACCCTAAGCATTATGAAACTCACATTTGCAACTAAGAAAACTCAGCAAAAAGGATGAAGAACTTCCCGAAGGCCAGACTGCTATTACTTGTGGCCAAAATTCAGACACCGAGGCCAGAGCTCCTGCCACTATACCCACTGCTTCTCCTGAAGGGAAGGGTGGGGAAAAGAGTTTTTAGTGAGACAAATTCCTATGATGCCAGACCACCAGGCAGTTTCCCAGGGGTGGCAGAAAAAGCCTAAAATGCAGAAAGTATGGGCTGCCGCTGAGGCCTTGGGTAAATGCCTCATTGTACTCTGGGAAGTCTGATGGACACTCACTAAATGAAGAGGAAAAGGCATTCCTCGCCCAGTGAGCCAAATGTGAGTGAGCCCTCCTTTAAACTTTTCATCCTGAGCACATCTGCTCACAGAAAAGGCAGAAAAAGCTCTTCCAGAAAAACTGCTGGAGAAACTATAAGGTACCTCTTGCTTCTAACATAAATGCCCCCCCCCAAGTTCTAGCCAAGAATTTCCATTAAAAAACAGAATATAGTGAAATGAACAGTCATTAACCTACTGGAAATGAGGTATTCGTCTACAAGAAAACCCAGAGACTAATCAAAATATCAAGGTTCATTGCAATCAATTAGAACTGTGTCAATTCATTTGCCCAAAAAATCTGTCTAACAAATATATTTACTATTATGCACCATTCACTGTTCTAGGTGCTGGGGACAGATCCGTGAACCAAGTAAACAAAGATCTCTGCCCTTGCAAAACTGTCAGGCTGAGCGTGATTGTAAAGGATCCCTTCAAACTGATCACAATCTAACTACATATCATATTTTTTATATTCCTCCATAGCTAAGCTTTGCCTTCTGTCTGGAATCCCCTCCCCGTACTGCCCCCCTCCCACCCAAGCACCTATCACACAGCAGGCTTGTCATAAATATTGCCAGAGGGATGAAGTGTGATGTAAAAATATCTTCCTAAACAAAAAGGAGGAAACACAGCAGTGGTCAGCCCCAAAATCTCAACTTAAACTGGTCTAGACCTGAGCTTTAATGCTGCATCAGATCCAGAGAAGCTCAAATAAAACCTGAGTCAACTCAATCTCCATTCCACAAACACAAGAGAAATTAGGTCAGCTTGTTCCAGGGTCCACCCCAGGGATTAAAAACTTTTTAAAAACCTACATCAGACTTGCCAGGGCTGCTGCTTAAGGCAAAAAAGAAACCTCCCAAACTTCAAGCCTCCCAAAGGCCCCAAGCCTAGGAGTACCTTAGACCTGGTCCCAATGTCCTCCCTCAACAATGCTGAACTTCTAGTGTGAAAAATCAAAACAAATCCAACTTATTTTTCTTTAACAAAAGTTCAAGCTGAGAGGCACTCTGCCATGTCCCATGTTGAACTAATTTCTCCTTTCTCTCTAATCTGTACAGTAACATTGAGATACTATTATGACCATTCCCATTTTACGGTTTAAGAAGCAAAGGAGAGAGATTCAGTAATTTGTCCAAAATCACACAGGGATATAAATCATAAGTGGTAGAGCTAAAACGTGAACCCAGAAGATCTGATTCTAGAAACTACGCTCTAAGCTAGATTTTGCTAATTATATGCTTGAAATGGGGGGGGGGGGGAGAGATGGGGGGAGGAACTCTAATTAACCAAAATATTTAGTAGGAAGAGGGAATAATGTTTTGCTTAGCTGATTTTCTACTTCACTGTCAGCCATAATGAAAAAATTTTTCATTTCAGTCTTTGTAGAAAATCTTTCCCAAATACTTTTGTCAATATTGCTTTCATATAAAAACCAATCTAACAAACTAATAAAACTTTCATGTTTTTAGAAATCAGTTCTGTCATTCTGAGTTATCAGTAGTGATTACTGGTGAGGACAGAGAACTGGGCTAAAGATACTAACTTAGACATCATATTCCAGAAATGGGCTGCTTTAATACGTCCCTGATACCAGCTTATTTTCTTGGCATCTGGCTCTTCTCACAAGAAGACTGTTTAAATAAAAAAAAAAACTCTGGTAATTGACGACTGATCCTTGTTTTTGTTAAAGTTTAACTGTAACACGTAGGTAGAGGAAAAACATATACATATGTAAGTTGATCATTTGAAATTATCCACGTATCCCAAGTATGCTCTTCTGGAAACACAGAACTAATCCTACAGTTTCTGAAAGAGAATATTGATCATTCAGTTTTCATTAAGTTTCAATCTTTATCTCATTATTATTCTAGTATTTGGACCCTTTCAAAAAAGAATTTATTTCTTTCAGAAGGAAGATTTAATCTCTTAACTAAATCACAACTACAGGAAGTTTCCTTGTTTGGGTTTTGGTTTGGAGTTTGGGTTTGTTTTTCACTTAAGGATAATGTTGGACTACGTCACCACAAGAACGCCTCATTTGCACTGGTTTCTGTGTTAGGCATTTAAATACATATTGTCTCTAACTTACAAAACAACCTGCCAAATAGATAAGTCCCATTTAAACAATGCCCCGTTAGAACTCAGTTTAATAACTTCCCCAAGGTCAAACAATTAGTGAGTGGCAGAAGAAATCTGATTTCAAAGCCTACAGTCTTTCCATTAGGTTGTTTTTATTACAAATTATCCATGAAGATACTTAATGACATTGTTGTAATCTAGACAGCAACTCATCTGCATCTATTTTCTCTTCAAATAGGGCTTTGTGATAGCATAAAATTCTAATGCCTATGAACACATTAAAGGTAAGAAAACTGTCTTTAAATCAAGCAACTTATTATAGTTTCCTGCTGGGCAAAGCAAGCTCATAGTGAAATCTTCAGTAAAGCTTTCTTTTTCTAATGAAAGCCTTTGAGCACACTGCATGCTTTCAATGTAACATAAAGAAGGAAATGCAAAATGTGTTGTGAAATAATACCAAAAGAAGTTCAAAAGCTAGAATACAATTTTCTAAAGGTTAAAAAAAAAAAAGTCTCCTAAGCATTTAAAATACGAGGTGTAGTTCCCGTTTTACAGAGCTTACACTCCACTTTCTAGAGAGTTTAGCAGAGTGCTGAACCTAATGTGAGTACTCAGAGAATAAGTGATTAAGGAGCTCTAAAAATTAGATGTATGATAATAAGATCTCATTCACAGACTCCTGGGGAATCAGGCTTATATGGCAATTTTTAAGGAAGCTGAAGATCTATACTTTTAAGCACTGAAACATTTTGGTTGTAAATCTTTCCAAACTAGATTATACATCTCACTGCTTTTTTGAAAAGAATATTTTGAATAAAACATTTTCTTGATGACTGCAATGGACATCTGTTTTGGCTGCCTAGCATCCATTCTCCCTTCTTTTGCTAACAGCACCAGATTTTCTCTGCAAAAGCTACCCGGCCCCACTCTCAGGCTATAGAATCCAGGTGGCACTGAACAGGCCCGCACACACATACATACCATACCCCCTCATCACCCAATCAACATTTCAGAGCAACCCCCCCCTCTAAAAATCTTGGTGACTGATTCATAGATCAGCCTATGACCCAAACTGGGCCTGTAACTACTACTCAAAATAATGTAAGACCCTCTTTTTTTTTCCATTTGGGTGACTAAATTGGTAGACTATAAACTTGGGTTGCCAGTAGCCATTGTTGCCATTGTATAGGAAGCACTTGAACCCAACATAGGAGACAGAAAACCAAAAGATAAAGAGACGACAAATTTCTGAAAACGTAAGTAGAACACCTAGATCCAGCAAAACCAAAAGCCCATTTTACCACTACACTTCTCAGTACTGAGAAGCAATAAATCCCCTCTATTGCTCAAGCCAGATTTCATTGGGTTTCTGCCATTTAGGACAAAAAGAATCCTAACTAATCAAACAATGTCACCAACACGATCACTAAGCATGCTGAACAATGTAACATTAAAAAAAAAAAAAAATCCTCAGAGCAAACCAAAGCACGTAGGGCATAAGCCAAAGGCTTTCCCGTGAATAAAAGATGTTAAGTTTAAATGCATGGGTTCTGAGAAATCTACTTCAGCTAGTTACTTTTACTTCCCATTTTTCAGCTGTGTTAGCTCAGTAACAACTGCTGAGTAGCAGACTTCTAGGCAGACATGAACTCTTGACTTAAACATAATATAATAATTTAAAATAACAGCTACTTAAGTACAAACCTAACCAAAAAAATGTACAAGAACTACAAGAGGAAAACTACAAAACTCAGATGAATGAAATCAAAGAACTAAATAAGGGGTACCTGAGTGGCTCACTCACTTCAGCATCTGCAGTCGGCTCAAGTCATGATCTGGGAGTTCCAGTATCGAGCTCCCACATCAGGCTCCCTGCTGAGTCTGCTTCTCCCTCTGCCCCTCACCCCGCTCATATTCTGTCTCTCACTCTGTCTCTAAAATAAAATAAAGAACTAAATAAATGGAGAAATACAGAGGCACTGGATGGCACAGTGGGTTCAGCACCCACTGTGCTCAACCAACTGAGCACCAAACTCTTGGTTTTATCCCAGATCATGATCTCAGGGTCATGAGAGCAAGCTCCACATCAGGCTCCATGCTCAGTACGGAGTCGGCTTGAGATTCTCTCCCCCTCTACCTCTGCCCATCCTGCTCATGTTCTCTCTTGCTCTCTGCCTCTAAAATAATAAATCTTTAAAAAAAAGAAAAGGAGAAATATTACATGTCCATAAAAAGGACACTTAGAAATGTCAAGATGACAGTGCTTTGTAATTTGATCTATAGACACAATACAATCACATCCAAAACATCAGCAAGTTATTTTGTGGATATTGACAAACGGACTCTAAAGCATATGGAAGCAAAACACCCAGAAGAGTGAACACAGTATGAGGAAGAACAAACGTGAAAGACAGACACTGACTTCAAAACTGACTATAAAGCTACAGTAACCAACCCAGGACGATCCTGGTGAAAGAATAGACAGTTAGCAAACCCAGAAACAGACCCCTATATAGTAACTGATCTTTGCCCAAGAGCAAGATAGTCTTTGTAACAAATGCTGCTGGAACAACTGAACACCCACTTGCAGTCAAGTGAATGTACACACAGACCTTCCCTACACCCTTCACAAAACTCAACACAGACCTTCCCTACACCCTTCACAAAACTCAAAACGGATCATAGATCAAAATATAAAACACAAAAGTATAAAACTCCTAGATATGACCCTGGTATGGCAACGCCTTTAGATACACCACCACACATATGATCCAAGAAAGAACTGACAATCTAGACTTCTATTAAAAATAAAAACTTCAATGGGGCGCCTGGGTGGCTCAGTGGGTTAAAGCCTCTGCCTTCGGCTCAGGTCATGATCCCAGGGTCCTGGGATCAAGCCCCGCATCGGGCTCTCTGCTCAGCGGGGAGCCTGCTTCCCCTCCCCCTCTCTCTCTGCCTGCCTCTCTGCCTACTTGTGATCTCTGTCTGTCAAATAAATAAATAAAATCTTTAAAAAAAATAAATAAATAAAAAATAAATAAATAAAAACTTCAAAAAAATAAAAAATAAAAATAAAAACTTCAGGGTGCCTGGGTGGCTCAGTAGTCATTAAGCATCTGCCTTCAGCTCAGGTCATGAACCCAGGGTCCTGCGATGGAGCCCCACATCAGGCTCCCTGCTCAGTGGGGAGTCTGCTTCTCCCTCTCCCTCGGACTGCTGCTCCCCCTGCTTGAGCTCACACTGTCAAATAAATAAATAAAATCTTTTTAAAACAAACAAATAAATAAATGCTTCAGCTCTACCAGAAACAGTGTCAAGAGAATGAGAGGACAGGCTACAAACTGGGAGCAAATATTTGCAAAAGACACGTTTGATAAAGGACTGCTACCCAAAATATACAAAGAACTCTTAAAGCTCAATAAGAAAACAACCCAATTTTTTTAAAAAAATGGGCCAAAGACCTTGACACCTCCCCAAACAAGATATACAGATGGCAAATCAGAATATGAAAAAAAGTTCCATATATGTCATCAGGGAGATGCAAATTAAAACGAGATGCCACTACATATATATTAGAATGACCAAAATCCCGAACACTTATAACACCAAATGCCGGTGAGGATATGGAGCTGTAGGAAATCTCACTCACTGCTGGCAGGAATATAAAATGGCAGGGCTACTTTGGAAGACAGCTGGCAGTTTCTCAAAAAACTAAACATACTCTTGCCATCCAGCAATCACATCCTCAGTATTTACCCAAAGGAGCTGAAAATTTACGTCCACACAAACACCTGCACATGGATGTTTACAGCAGCTTTATTCATAATTGCCAAAACCTGGAAGGTGCCTTTCAGTAGGTGAATGGGTAAACTAGCACATCCGGATAATGCAGTACGATTAAGAACTAAAAAGAAATGAGCCATGGAAAGACAAGGAATAACCAAACACACATACACACACAAAACCATAAATGCATACTGCTGAGGAAAAACAGCCCACCTGAGAAGGCTACATACTGTAGGATACCAGGTACATGACACTCTGGAAAAGGCAAAATCATGGAGACTATAAAAAGGTCAGTGGTTCCTGGGGCGCTGGGGGTGAATGGAGGGATAAGCAGGCAGAACACAGAGGATCTTTGGGGCACTGAAAAATATTCTGTACGATACTATAAATGGATACATGTTATCATACATTTGTCTAAAACCAAAGAACACACAACACCACGACATATACAGTGGACTCTGGGTGGTTCTGATGTGTCAGCACAGGGTCACTGACATTAACAAGTACGCCACTCTGGTTGGGCATGTTGACATTGGGTGAGGCTGTGCATGCCTGGGGCAAGGGTATATATATATGGAAAATCTCTGTATCTTCCTCTCTATTTTGCAGTGAACCTAGACCTTCTCTAAAATATCTTTTTTAAAAAATGACAAGTAACAGCTCCCACTTACTAAGAACTTTCCATGTCCCACGCCCTCTGCATTACTATGTAATCTATCAACTAAATGAAGGAGGTACTATTAAGGACTCCATTTTATAGTTGACAGAATGAGACTCAAATTGTCATTCTGAGGGAACTAAAATATAGATCAACAAACTCACTGCTCACACGGATTTTATGGTTTAGTGGGTCAGTGAATTGCTGGTCTACCTGGAGGGCTCAGGGTCTTAAAAACACCGTGAACCGGGGCGCCTGGGTGGCTCAGTGGGTTAAAGCCTCTGCCTTCGGCTCAGGTCATGATCCCAGGGTCCTGGGATCGAGCCCCGCATCGGGCTCTCTGCTCGGCAGGGAGCCTGCTTCCTCCTCTCTCTCTGCCTACTTGTGATCTCTGTCTGTCAAATAAATAAATAAAATCTTTAAAAAAAAAAAAAAAAAAAAAAAAAAAAAAAAACCACCGTGAACCACAAATACAGCAAGAACCACCACACTGCCATGAATTACCAAAAATCATAAGACTCTCCTATATTGTAATTTATACCCAGATGGCCCCTAAATTGCACACTTCAGGAAGAAATCTGGAATCAGCTTCAAATAACTAAACATGAAGAAAATATATGGCTCACTTTCTGTTACTTTTTAAGAACAGCAATTCAAAGTCATTCTACATAACCAATTTAGAGCATCAGCATAATGTAATAAAAAGCACAAGCTTCAAGGAAAGATACACAATTAAGGTAAAATTCAAAATGTGATCTCGGTAGGAATACAGAGGGACTTCAAAGACACAAAATGTTCTATTTCCTAAGTTGAGTAGTGGGTATGTGCATTTTCATTTATTCTTTAAGCTGTGCATACACATAACACATATGTAATGTGTTATAGTTTCATAAACTGGTTAAAGAATATAGTCAGAGTAGACCTCAAATCCCAACTCTGCCTTTGGACAAGTTGCATCCCATCTCTAAGCTTTGATCACTCAAATACTCACTGAGGGCCTACAGTATGCCAGGTACTGTTCTAGCTGTTGGAATTTCAGGTACAAGAAAGAGGTCATTTCTGCCTTGTGGAACCCTATTTTTCTTACCTAGATAACTGAGCCCACTACCTCTTACTTCATTAGGTGATGAGCAAAGGCTTTATTACAATGAGCTTTCCTTAGGCTTAACTATAGTTTAAAGAAATACTCTAACAATCCTACAATGTAAGGCACATTACAATTCTCAAAATCAGCTTAAAAAGTACAGTGAGGGGAACCTGGGTGGCTCTTTCATTAAATACCTGACTTCAGCTCAGGTCATGATCTCAGGGTCCTGGGATCAAGCCCAGTGTCAGGCTCCACGTTCAGTGGGGAGTCTGCTTGTCCCTCTCCCTCTGCCTTTCCCTGACCCCGCTCAGGCTCACTCGCTCACTCTCAAATACATAAAATCTTTTTAAAAAAAAAAAGCAAAGCACAATGAAATGAGGTTTCATGCCTCTATTTCAAATAAGTGATTTTCAAGTGGGCATGTCAAGTACTTAGAGTCAGGAAAAATTAATTTTTAAGTAATCCATGTCTTTTGAGTGAGTGGTAATTTGTCCCTACACTACTGCAAATTATGTTCAGACCTTAATACTCCATAAACTGGATTCACTTTCACTAGAAAAATCCAAGGATGCAAAAGAAGAAAAATAAAGAAAAGCTAAAGTATCATGCTGACTCATTTAAAAGAGAAAAAAAAAAAAAAACTATAAGAAATCCTTGTACTGTTCATGAATGAAAACTGCCTCTCCCCTGATTTTCTGCATAAGCCTGATTTTTCTTCCCTCACAGTGTCTGATTTTTCTAACTATTGCATGTGCAGGTAATATTAGCCAGTACTTTTCGGGATGATGCCATAAGAATGAAGTTAAAATCCTGAATCTACAACTTAATGGTTGTCCCATCTGGGCAAACAAATAAACCTTTTTGAGCCTCGGGTTCCTCAAAAATACGACCCATCTTAAAGGGGCCATAAATTAACAATATAAGAATAATACTAAGAAAAGTGTAACAATATTAAGAAAAGTGATTGAAATATAATAAGGACTCAATAAAAGTTAGCCACTTTATCACCATTCTTCAAAAGTTTGCTGTGACTATATTATTGAAAAGAAAATAATAAATTTAGTTAATACCACTAATATTTTAATCCGAAGTAAGACAACTCTCAAAGGGCTTTTTCCCCCCTCCATCCCACTTCTAAAGAAACAGCATACATTTTTAAAAAATTTTTAAGATCTCATTTGAGAGAGCGAGAGAGAGTATAAGGGAGCACGAGATGGGAGGGAAGTACAGAGGAAGAAGCAGACTCCACACTGAGCAGAGACTGAGATCATGACCTGAGCCAAAGGCAGCCACCCAGGCACCCTGTTTTTATTTTTAGATCAATGTTTTATTTTTTTTAAAGATTTTATTTATTTATTTGACAGAGATCACAAGTAGGCAGAGAGGCAGGCAGGGGCGGGGAAAGTAGGCTCCCTGTGGAGCAGAGAGCCCGATGTGGGCCTTGATCCCAGGACCCTGGGATCATGACCTGAGCCGAAGGCAGAGGCTTAACCCACTGAGGCACCCAGGCATGCCAGATCAATGTTTTAAAACTACCTAGTCACACTGAGCATCCACTGTGGTCACAGATCCAAGCAACATTCATAGAATTAGAGACCTGCAAAGTGAAAGCTCAGATTCAGAATATAACAAATCCGGCTCTCAATCCCGTCCATTGGCTGAAACTTGCTTTTCTTCATGATACTGTGGATCCAGAAATGTGAAAGGCTGTTTAAGAGAGATTTGAAAGCCAGGGTGTTTGCGTGCTTAAGTTACTGATCATAGCTGAAAATCGCAGCTAACTGAAGCATCACGTCATAAGCATTCCTTCCAGAGCTCTCACAACAGTTTCTTCCCTGGACTATCCACTTCTTGCTACCAAGTGGCCGCTGGCTACTGCAGTAAAACACTGGACAGGGAACGGACACCGGAGGAAGCAGGTGGGCAGAATGGCCTCGAGACCCTGATGCTGCTGGCCACTCTCTTGGGCAGCTACACAGCTGCCCAAGCAGGGTGCCCACAGCAGGCTCCGAGATGCCAGCTGTAATGAGACCCTTGTGCTGGAAATGCATTCCAGAGTTTCGGCATGGCCGGTACCATCTGATCACGGGACCAGCAGGCTCACTGCCCTTGTGAGAGCACCCTCTTCCAAGGCCTTCAGTCAGACAGGCTAAACTCAGCTCTGGGAGCTTTCCCAACTCAAGACGACCTTCTTCGTTTTCTGGGGTCCCCAAGTAAAGGTGGGTTCTTGAGCAAAGACATAAATCAGAGTACACAAAATGGAATGTGGCCAAAAGGCATAAAAGTTAAGAACAAAGTTGGTCTAATATCTGTTTGAAATGTTATGACTTCTTTATAAAAATCACATACCGAAGTAACAAGTACTATACACAGCGATGTTAGCTGGCATTATTTACAACAGGAGAACTCTGGAAACAATCTAAAGATCCGACTGTAAGTAAATATTACTCATAAATATGATGTAATAATTCATAGCAAATGAAATTATTTTCACAAAGCTGTAAAATAATTTTTGGAAAAGCTTAATGATTTGGGGGAGACCAGTAAGGAAAACATACGTAGAACAGAAGTTCAGGGAAAAGCTTATACATATGTTTATATTTACATATATATTTATATATACGCTTTATTTCCACACACTGACACACAAAAGACTACAAGGAAATAAATATACCAAAACATCAATAGCGTATCACCAAGTGATGATTCTTCTCTTTGTAATTTTTCAAAAATTTTTAAATTGTGTACATACTCAAAACAAGGTACTACAAATTTAAATAGGAAAAAAAACAAAAAAACAAAAACACAAACCAGGACAATTTGTCAATATGTACTCAAATAACTTGAGAAAATTTTTAGTTTTTTTTTTTAATTTACAATGAGAATATAACACACCACAGTGTAAGAAAAATTGTAAGAATGAAACTCCCACAGAAGTTTATAGAACAAAATGTATACTAAATCCTCCAATTAAAGACCCGTAAAGTAGTTTCAGTGCTTTCTAACCCACCTTCTCACAGCAGGGAATTAATCCTTCAGGGGGATGCAAACCAACTTCAAAGAGAAGATTATGCCCAGACACTAGTACTGTATAGCGTAAGGTTTATACCTAAGTTTGCTCAGATACTTTGGCAGGGATCAGAGATGCAGATCCGAGGAACAAAGACTAATCTTAAGACAGATTCCTTGCAATCATTTAAAAAGACAAAAATAATGCATTCAATAATAGCCAAAAAAGGCAAATATAATAAGTTTTATTAAAAACAAGAAGGTTGTAGAAGTAGACACAAGATACCTAAAATCAAACACTAAGTGACAGCTTATTCCCTGATAATAGTAACCAAGAAATCTCAGAAACTCCCAAAGAAAACCAGAGGCACCACAAGTTGTTTGCATAGCCAGATCTTACTGGCACAATGTTTCCAAGGTGTCCCATTCAAATGTGTCCAAGGTCCTGATGCACTAAGTGGAGCTGACAGATCACATGTCCCTTCCACGGAGGTCACGTAATGTTCTCAAGTACAGTACACAGCGTGCTTACAATACATGTCTTCAGTAAGGGAGACATTAAAAGCAATTGAGGGGAAAATATTTCTAACATCTAGTAATTTTTTTTTGAGATTTTACTTATTTATTTGAGAGAGAACAAGAGAACACAAGCAGGGGGAGGAGCAGAGGAAGAGGGAGAAGCAGGCTCCCCACTGAGCAGCGAGCAGATGCGGACTCGATCCCAGGACTCTGGGATCATGACCCGAGCTGAAGGCAGACGCTTAACAAATAGAGCCACCCAGGCACCCCTACAGTCTAGTAATACTTCTCACTGGCCTGTTTCACATCTGTCATCTTTTTGTGAGGTGACTTTATTTTTTTTTGTATGATTTAGAAGTACCTGATTATTTTATTTTTTTCTAAGACTTCATTTGTTAAGTAACCAATATACCCAGCATGGGGCTTGAACTTACAACTCAGAGGTCAAGAGTCACATACTCTACCAACTGATCCAGTCAGGTGCTCCTAGGAGTACCTGATCATTTTATGAAAACATTTTAAGTAAAGGAGTAGCAGACCCCAGTAATTCAGATTTAGTTTCCCAACTGTTTCCTTGGTTTTGGTTTTGGGTTTTTTCAAGTAGGCTCCATACCCAGGGGAGGCTTGAACTCACAACCCTGAGATCAAGAGTTGCATGCTCTACAGACTGAGTCAGTCAAGTGCCCCCAATGAGTTTCCCAATTTTTTAAATTAGCTAATCATCTAAATGAAAACTAAAATCCTTACTACATTAAAGACCTAAATGTGAAAGGCAAAACTATACATTTCTTAGAGGAAATTATCTTCATAACTGTGGGATAAGAAAATGCTGGTCCATTGTACTATATCATAATCGAGAAGTTATGATCAAAGTTAATATAAAGAGAGTGAAAGACAAACCACAGAGTGGAAGAAGACATTTGTAATACATACAATAAGATAATTAGTATCCATAATATAAGCTTACAAATCAATGAGAAAAAAAAGGTAGAAAACTCATTAAGAAAAATGAGCCAAGAGACTTGAAAATCACTTTAAAAAATAAGCCATAAGCAGAAGGTGCTTGGTCTCATTAGTTATCAGGAAAATGCAAATAAAAACAAGGAGATACTGCTATATAACGATGAGGTTGACAAAAATCAACACATCTAACTGTACCAAGGACTGATGAAACTGTACAGCAGTTAAGGACTATCAAACACTGCTGGAGGGAGTGTAGACGAGCACAATTTTGAAAAACAGGTTATCATGATCCAGTAACCAAGTATGGTATCTATCCTAAGAAAAATACATTTAAGTGTGCCAGGATTCACGTATGAAGAATGACTACGGCGGCATTGCTTGTAATAGCCCAAAACTGCGAACAACTTCAAGTGTTTTCAACAGAATGGATAAATTGTGATATAATCCTAGTGTATTACACAGTAATGAAAATGAATGACTACAGCTACACACAACATAAAGAACCCTTACAAACATAATCTTGAGCAAAAAAAAGTAGCAAAAGTACCCAAAGAATAGTTCTGTTTCTGTAAAATTCAGAAGCAAGCACTAAATTATATTTTTCAAGGAGGTATGCTTAGGTCATAAAACTATAAAGAAAAACAAATGATTATCATAAAAGTCAGGATAGTAGTTCCCTCTGGAGAAAGGAAAGGGGGGAACTCTGGGGTGCCAACCAAACCCAACTCCAACACTTACAAGGCCTCAGAAAGAGTACACATAGAGGCCCTCATACCCTATGTGTTAATACATAACAGATATGAAACGACTTACAAAATATAAATATCTTCTATCCTATCATGATAAACATACCTTTATAACTGCCTGGAAAGCCAGATTCATACAGAGAATTCTGGGATTCCCCCAGAGTTCCATGCAGAAACATGGTGGTCCAGGGAGAACTGGCCACTGGTCCATCTCCCATCGTCCTCTTCTCCATCCCACACAGCCAAGGACCTCACACACAAGCATGCAGCCACCTCCACTCACAAGTCCAAGCTCTATTCCATACCCTACTCTCCACACACAGCCACACTTAGGCCATCCCTTGTATAGACCAGCAGCCACGCCCACCCTCAGAAGTATGGACCCCAGGAAAGGGACTCACACAGGCTCTGGAAACAAACTCAGGGCCCTTCGGGCAGGAAATTCTGAGATCCTTGGTATTTAAAGTATGGTCTACCATGGAAAGGTTCAGTCTCTAAGCAGGCATGTCCCACAGGCCCCACAGACTCTGCCCCATGGAAGACGGCCAAAGCAGAGCCCACTAAAGCACAGGGCGAGAGGAGGGAGCCTTCCTGCAGTAACAGTATTTCCTTACACCCAGGCGACATTGTATTTCTTACCCTGGAGAGCAGTAACTTGGGCACATGATCATTATTTGCTAAACTATAAATGTAAGTTCCACGTACTTTTTTTGCACGAATAAGGGATAGACATCACGTGCCTGTTTGTATGATACACAGTAACACAGAGACACCTGCCAACATTTCATAACCCAAATCTAATCATGAGGATATGATCAGCTCCAAATCTAGAGACCTTCTGCAAAACAACAGACCTAAATTCTTCAAAACATGTCTGTGATAAAAAGTAAAGAATGGCTGCAAAACTATTACTTACTGAAAGAAACTAAATACATATGAAGCTGAACGGACTGCGTGATCCTGACTAATCAGATTCTGGATCAGAAAGGAAAATGCTGTAAAGGATACTATTGGCAAAACTGATTGAATTTAAACAGGGACAACTGACATTATATCAACATTAAATTCTCTCCTTTCAATAACTATACTAGAGTTACGTATGAAAATTCTTAGGAGGGGGCGCCTGGGTGGCTCAGTGGGTTAAGCCTCTGCCTTCGGCTCAGTCATGATCTCAGGGTCCTGGGATCGAGGCCCACATCAGGCTCTCTGCTCACCGGGGAGCCTACTTCACCCCTCTCTCTCTCTGCCTGCCTCTCTGCCTACTTGTGATCTCTGTCAAATAAATGGATAAAATCTTAAAAAAAAAAAAAAAAAAGAGAGAGAGAGAGAAATTCATTCATTTAACAAATGTTAGTGGCATCATGCAAAGCCCTGTGGATGACATGAAGAGATGTGCCCAACTCGGTCACGACCCTCGAGGTAGCAACTTAGCAGAGTAAAGAAGACTTGAACCAAAAATCCTGGTTATTCCACACAGTGGCCGTGTGATCTTGGTAAATAATCTTTTTTTTTTTTTAAGATTTAGTTTATTTATTTGACAGACAGAGATCACAAGTAGGAGGAGAGACAGGCAGAGAGAGAGGAGGAAGCAGGCTCCCTGCCGAGCAGAGAGCCCGATGCAGGGCTTGATACCAGGACCCCGGGATCACAACCTGAGACGAAGGCAGAGGCTTTAACCCACTGAGCCACCCAGGAGCCCCTCTTGGTAAATAATTTGACTGGAGATTCTGTTTTCTCATAGGTATAATGGAGATGCCACCCAACTATCTTTAAAGGGTTGTATTATAAGGATAAAATGTCCAGCACATAGGACAACAGAACAGATACTCAATAAAAGGTAGCTATTTTATGAGTTTTACAGTCTAACATAATGAAATAGAAAATGTTGCATAGCCAGTTGAGAGCATAACTATCACTGGAATCCTGATTACTCCAAGTTTCTAATCCAAGTAAATTCACTTTCCCTAAACACCAAGTAATACACACAACTGTTTGTGTGTGTGGACCAAGAGCTGCTCCTGACATACCTCTGGCAAATGCATCACTCCTAGGTACCAAGAAAAAGAATACTAGGTTATAGGGTTATTTTTTTCTCATTAACCAAGAAGGATTTTAGTTGAGAATATACTCAGTCTTTGCAAGATACTCTAACCTTAACTAAGACCCTGTTGTCCAGGAAAACACGTCCAAATCAGTCCAAAAGCTAAAGCCAGAGGAGGCTTTTCCTTCAGCTAATTTCCAACTTTTACCAGCAGACATAAAATTTACTACACTAAATCCATTTCAAACATCTCCTTCCAATTTAGTGGCAGAGCTTTCCCTTCATATTATTTTGTAACCTAATTCTAAGCCTTCCTCATTAGCAAGGTGACAATATTTCATACTAAGCAGCTGACTTCAAGGCATGTGTGAAAGATACAAACCAAAACGCAATGATTACAGTGAATAGAGCCATACTTCAAGCTTGATATAGTAGTGACTTAAATTGTTGACTATGCTTATTCTCCATTCCTTAGGATGATGCGAAATAAAAAGGGAAGACAATTAAATATATTGAAAGATAAGTCACAGTTTAGAATATTCACATATCCCACGTGCACAGCTCTCTCCACCTGATCTTAGCCAAAAGGCCAAGAGGCGATGTCCTGCACAGCTATCTCATACGATAAACACAGATCATAACCAAACATGCAAATACCTGAAAGAGTGCCACCCGTCCTCGGATAGGCCACTTCAACATAGACTTCAAACGTGGTCTCTGGGTTCTGCCTACAAAAGAAACAGACTGTGATTACCGACAAGGATCAAGGCAGCATGGTATAGAACATGTGGGCTGTGGTATAAGGCAGACCTTACTTAAAATCTTTAGCTCCAAAACTTAATAGCTGTGGAGCTTTGGCCAAGTTACTCAACTTCTCTGAGACATGCCTTCCTAATCTATAAGATGAAAACACCTGGGGTGCCTGGGTGGCCCCGTCAGTTAAGCATCTGCCTTCAGCTCAGGTCATATCTCAGCGTCCTGGGATCAAGCTCCATGTTGGGCTCCCTGCTCAGTGGGGAGTCTGCTTCTCCCTCTCCCTCTGCCTGTACAACACCCCCCCGCCCGCCACCAGTTGTGCTCCCTCTCTCTTCTCTCAAGTGAATAAAAACACTTAAGAAAAAAAAAAAAAATGAAAACACCTAACCAGAAGAATTACCGAGAAACTTAAAACATACAAAAACTGTCCAGGTATAATGGCTGACAAATATGATTATGATTTCACAGGAGTCATGTTTTGAATTTACACAGCTGTACCTCCAAAGCCATAACCAGAATTCTGAGGAAACTCAAACCAAGGCAACATTAGCACAAAGTAGCTTCTCCCGCATAGTCCAGGATAAAACATATGATGCAGTCAGCTTGCTTATTTATAGGTTTTAAAGACTGAAACAAGAGAAACAGTATCCTAAATCACTAGGCTATTATGAAGACAGGATGCTAATCTAAATACAAGATGCCAATTCCACATAGGGGGCTTCACGCGTACTGGCAATGGCAAGTATATGACACTTCATTATTATATCCTTTTACCTCTTTATGCCATAAATATTTCATAATAAGCCTGAAAAAGATCACAGCACTAACAGAATATTAACAGTTGTTAATTCTGAATGATGAGAACATAGGGTTATATTAGCTTTGAGTTTTCTCTTTGATTCTGAAACTACAATAAAAAGGTATTTCCAGATTGAATGAAAATGGTTTAGAAGAAAATGTTAGACTTTCAAACGTCTGTAACGGAATTCTATTTTAAACCTCACAACAAGGCTCAGAAACTTTGTGTCACCCAAACAGATCTAACAGTTACTTTCAATCAAATAAATACCCTGAATTTGCCCAGCAGATTCCACTTCTCAAAGTAAATCATTCATCTCATTTCATCCTCATAATCCTATAAGGTAGGTAGATCGGTTATTATTATTCTCACCATACAGGTGAGGAACCTGAGGCAAAGAGATTCTATGTGACTTGGCGGCGGGGCCACAGCTAGTTAGAAACACAGCCACAGCCAGAATTCACCCTCCTGGGGCTCAAATTCTGTGCTTCATTGATTCTAAGATGAACTTTTCCCCCCACATTCCCACATCTCTTACAATCTACTGCATCTGACAATGCTAAATGGCAGCATTTTTTTTCCTCCTTAGTAATACACATAATGGTACATTTTACAAATAATGGCATCTGAGATTCAATAAACAGGTTAATATTCCTTCTACTTCCTTAGGAGTAGAAAAATGTGTGTTTTGTCAATCAGGAATCCATTTCTCTTGTGAAGGATCATCATTCCTTCCCTGAAGAGAAATTTAAGCTTTTGCTTTAAGTACCTACAGTGGAAAGAGTTGGCTGCTCTAAAGTTCAAGGTATTTACATACACCTAGTCAAATACAATTTTAAAAATCAGACAATAGGGGCGCCTGGGTTGGCTCAGTCGTTAAGCGTCTGCCTTCGGCTCAGGTCATGACCCCAGAGTCCTGGGACCAAGCCCCACATCGGGCTCCCTGCTCAGCGGGGAGTCTGCTTCTCCCTCTCCCACTCCCCCTGCTTGTGTTCCCTCTCTCGCTGTGTCCGTCTCTGTCAAATAAATAAATAAAATCTTTTAAAAAGAAAATCAGACAATAAAGTAGAATGTTTTACTTAATAGGCTAAATAAAACAAAGTAAATTGAAGTTTTAAAAGAGCCTTAAAATTTTTGTGTGTTTTCCCTGCAGGAGGATACAAAAAGGTCTATCAAGTTAGCCTCCTTTGGCTGCCAAACATTGTGGAAAATGTCTTAGGGAAACATCCCTTTCGTTCAAATGATCTCAAAGTAGAGTGTTTTATTGAAGACAAGAATGTTCTAAGGCTATTTAAAGAGCATCAGGAAGACTCCTTCTAAAATCTAAACACAGCCTTCTTGGGGTGCCTGGGTGGCGCAGTTGGTTGAGTGTCCAACTCTTGGTTTCAGCTCAGGTCATGATTTCAGGGTCATGAGATTGAGCTCCATGTTGGGCTCTGAGCTGAGAGCACGGAGTCAGCTTAGGACTCTCTCTCTCTCTCTCTCCCCCTCTGCCCCTCCCCCTGAACTTGCACTTCCTCGCTCCAAAATAAATCAATTTTTAAAAGAAAACTTTGGGACACCTGGGTGGCTCAGTTGGTTAAGCATCTTCCTTTGGCTCAGGTCAGGTCAGACTCCTTGCTTAGCAGGGAGCCTGCTTCTCCCTCTGCCTGCCACTCCCCCTGCTTCTTCTCTCTCTGACAAATAAAATCTTTTTAAAAATTTTTAAAAACTTTTTAAATCAACATAGCTTTCTTAAGCTCATTTTGCAACTGGCTGAATTTCATCTCAAAATTTCATTTGGAAAACTGAAATAACAAACACACGCATAGAAAGATGTTACATAACAAGTGGGGTTTTGTTTTGTTTTGTTTTGTTTTTAACACTGGAGCTCTAATTAATTAACCTGTGCCATTAGGTTAAGGCATTTTGTACAGACCTGCTATATCTCTAAGTGAAGACTGGCCTAACATGGTCTATACTCACTTTCTCTGCTGCTTCTCCCTTTCTCTAACACACTTCAGCCAGGCTTCTGAACCCGCCACAGCACTGAAACAACCTGTCATGATTACCAACGACCACATTGCTAAAATGTACTAAAATGGCCAACTGTCCTAACAGACACATGAAGTGTTCATCATTATTAGCCATCAGGGAAATTAAAATCAAAACCACAATGAGATACCATCTTACACCAGTTAGAATGGCAAAAATCGACAGGGCAAGAAACAACAAATGTTGGAGAAGCTGTGGAGAAAGGGGAACCCTCTTACACAGTTGGTGGGAATGCAAGTTTGTATAGCCACTCTGGAAAACAGTGTGGAGGTTCCTCAAAAAAATTAAAAATAGAGCTACCCTATGACACAGCAATTACACTATTGGATATTCACCCCAAAGATACAGATGTAGTGAAAAGAAGAGCCATATGCACCCCAATGTTCATAGCAGCAATGCCCACAATAGCCAAACTGTGGAAGGAGCCAAGATGTCCTTCAACAGATGAATGGATAGAGAAGATGTGGTCCATATACACAATGGAATAGTACTCAGCCATCAGAATGGATGAATACCCAACTTTTGCATCAACATGGATGGGACTGGAGGAGATTAAGCTAAGTGAAATAAGTCAAACAGAGAAAGTTAATAGTCATATGGTTTCACTTATTCGTGGAACATAAGGAATAGCACGGAGGACATTAGGAGAAGGAAGGGAAAAATGAAGGGAGAGAAATTGGGAGTGGGAGAGGAACCATGAGAACCTATGGACTCCGGGAAACAAATTGAAGGTTTTAGAAGGGAGGAGAGCCTGGTGGTGGGTATTAAGGAGGGCACGAATTGCATGGAGCACTGGGTGTTATACACAAATAGTGAATCATGAAACACTACATCAAACACTAATGATGTACTGAATGGTGACTAACATAACACAATAAAAATAAATAAATAAATAAATAAAATGGCCAATTCTCAGGGCTCGTCTTACTCAATGTCTCAGCAGCATTTGACATAATTGACAGACTTTTCCCTCCCTGAAACACTTTCTTCTCCTGTCTTGCAGGGCATCGTTCTCTGTTGGTTCTCTTCCTACCTTACTGGCTGCTCCTTTGTTACATCGTTCTCATGTAACCTCTCCTACCCTCAAATTTAGTCCTGGACCTCTCCCTCTCCCCACTCATTACTTAGATGATCTCATTCAGCCTCATGGCTTTAATTACCATGCAAATGCTGACAAGCCCCAAAATCATGTCTCCAACCTGACTTCTTCCCTAACTCCAGATGCCCTTATCCAACTGCCTACTCAACATCCCTGTTTGGGTATTCAAGAAGCACTTCTAATTTAGCAAATGGCACTTTTCTTCCTCAAACCTGCGTCGCTTGAATTCCACCAATTATTTAGATTTAAAACAACCACTTGGTATCATCTTTGACACCTCCTTTATCTATATGCCGCAATCATTTACATGTCACAATCAGCAGGTTCTATTGATTTGATCATCAAAATACATCCAGAATCTGAATGCTTCTCAGCATCCCCAACGCTACGGTCCTTGCCAGATCACAACCTCACCTTGACGACTGCAACACTCTCCTGACTGATCTTGCTGCTTCCTCTCTGGCCCTCCTTTGATCAGATTTCAACTTTGGTCAGTAATCCTTTTATTGGAAAGGTCAGTTTAGGTCAGTCCTTTACCTAAAACCTCCCTGACATGTCCCCCATCACCCAAAGTCAAAGTCTTGGTTCTAGAGATGGATGATGGGCATGGCTACACCACAGCGTACACAGCTTTAGTACCCCTGAACTGAATACCGCCAAAAATGATTAAGATGGTAAATTTCACATGTATTTTACAATTAAAAAAACAAAAACAAAAACAAAAAACTGGGGATGGGGGGTAAAAAAAGTCCTTACAAGGTCTACATGCTCCAGCCTCTCCCTCTCTCTCCAACTTCATTTCATATCTTTTTCCCCTTGCTCACTGCACTCGAGGCACACTGTCCTTCCTTCAGCTCCTCAAACACACCAAATTCATTCCTATATAACAGGCCTTTGCATCCATCTTCATAAAGGTACCCCTTCCTGTCATTCAAAACTCAGCTTCTATTTCAACTCAGAAAGACCTTCCCCAATACTCTCTCTGCCATCTCATTTTAATTTTCCACAGCATACCTATCACAATCTTGGTCATTGTCAGTCTCCCTCCTATGAATGTAAACTTGCAGGAGAAGGATTTTGTCGATCATACCCACTAGTGCTTCCCAGGTACCTAAACAGTGCCTGGGACACAGCCAGAATCAAATACTGAGCAGAAAAGAAGGAATAAAGGAAGTACAGACTGGCCTTTCCTAGGGTCTGAAAGATTTCAATAAATGATAGGTGTGATTATAGACTCCCATGATTCTCAAATTTCAGCATATGAAAAGAGAGATTTCAGCCCTACTTCAAAGTTTGGGGGGGAAGGAGGCGGGGAAAGCCCAAGAATTAGCATTTCTAACTTGTAGCCAAATACTTGTCTACTAACAGGTAATGTTGATGCAGCTGCACTAGTGATCACACTTCAAGAATGAACCACTGAGGGGCGCCTGGGTGGCTCAGTAGGTTAAAGCCTCTCTGCCTTTGTTTGGCTCAGATCATGATCTCAGGGTCCTGGGATGGAGCCCTGCATTGGGCTCTCTGCTCAGGAGGGAGCCTCCTTCTCTCTCTCTGCCTGCCTCTCTGCCTACTTGTGATCTCTCTCTCTTTGCCAAATAAATAAATAAAATAAAAAAAAAAGAATGAACCACTGATCAAGTTAAATGGAATTCTTCCTCCAAATAATTTAGTACACAAAACAAAATAAATTTAAGGCATACCTTAATAATCCATCAAGAGAGCTTTTGCAATAAAACAGATTTCAAAGAAAAACAGCATTTGTAGGACTGAAGCTTACTCCTCTTCTACTGCTATCCTTAGTTACTGCCTCATTCTTCTAATGAGTAACAATAAAACTACCTGGGGCGCCTGGGTGGCTCAATTGGTTGGGCAGCTGCCTTGGGCTCAGGTCATGATCCCAAGGGTCCTGGGATCGAGCCCTGCATCAGGCTCCCCATTCAGCAGAGAGCCTGCTTCTCCTCCTCCCTCTGCCTGCAGCACTCTGTCTACTTGTGCTCTATCTCCCTGTCAAATAAATAAATAAAATCTTTTTAAAATAAATAAACAAATAAAATAATTTAAAAACTACCTAAGTTTTTCACTCAGTTCAAATACCTGCCAGAGTTCTATTACATGGAGCTAAAGAGTATGACAGTTACAAAAAAAAAAGGCAAAAAGCTGACTAAAACACTAAGAACAAATTGAACTATAATTGTAAGTTATAGTCATGCTTATCCATGATCACTTACATGTTGCCTTATGGAAGAGGTGGTGACTAATGTTATGACAAGTTATGTAACATACCAACAAATATACATAAGTTATTTTAAGGGCCAGTGAACCCAATGCAGATGGAAGCATTTTCTATTTCTTTGCAAATCAAAAAATAAATTTAAAAGTGCCTCTTCTAAATGCAAATGGCCAAGAGACTCTTAATATTTTCATTAAGCCTATAAACAATGAAGACTAACAATTTCCAGAAAGTCCCTGAGACTACCTTGAGACTGCTTATTTCCTCCATTACTCCTCTCAAGATGCTCAATATTTTTAACTACTTGGCTAAAGGAACCGAAAAACCTATTTCTGTCCTATTAACACTCACTGCTAATTCAGTACACGTAATGATGCTGAGAATACCATATTCAGAGCCAATTTTCCAATATGGACCCAAGTTTTCCCAGAACACTTCATGATATAGCTTAACATATTACCATGGAAATGTCCTGGTACTACTGCCACCATATCCCACTATTAATTGCCTTACGTCTCTATACCTTAATGATCTGGAACCCTGCCTACCTGCCAAGCAACTTTTTTTTTGCCACCCACCCTTACCTCCTGCAGCCCTGTACCCTAACATCCAGCTGTACAGAACTAGCTGTGGCCCACTCAACAAACCATGCTCTGGTTCACTAGGAACACCGTTACTGTTCTACTTCCACTATGGACTGCTTCCGTGTGCCAGGCATGATACTAAGCACTTTACATGCATTATCTCAGTTAATCTTCAACTACCCTGTGTGTGTTTACCCCCATCTAAAGAGGAGGACACTGGGACACCGGGATGGCTCAGTCCGTTAAGTGTCTGCCTTCAGCTCAGGTCATGATCCCAGGGTCCTGGGATTGAGTCCCACATCAGGCTCCTTGCTCAGCGGGGAGCCTGCTGCTCCCTCTGCCTGCCACTCCCCCTGCTTGTGCTCTCTCTGACAAATAAAATCTTTTTTAAAAATGGCTATTAAAAAAAAAAAAAAGAGGACAACACTGAAACTCAGGATAAACTAGCCAAAGTCAAAGCAAAGGAGTAGCAGAATCAACAAGAATCATCCAACAGCTCTAACCACTTTACCATTTGACATTACTGACATTATTCAGATGCGCTTCTGCAAGGAGCAGTCTTTCCAGTCTTTTGCACTTGACAATCTCATTCATCAAGCCTCAGCTCAGGCACGCCCTCCTTTCTGGAAAGCCTTTCTCAATCCCGCATAGCCACAGCACAGACAGGGTTAAGTACCCCTCCTCTACATTGCTAGGGCACCCTGTGCTTCCCCCACTCTTGCCATTCTTACCACATTCAACCCTGACGCAATTACAATTACCCAAGGGGCTTTTAAAACTCCTAATGCCCAGGCCACACCCCCAGAACAACTAAATCAGAATCTCCAGGCACCAGTATTTGTTTAAAGCTCCCCCCTCCCAACTTATTCCTGTGGAGAACCACCCACGTCCCTTTGATTAAATATCCACCTTCCCCTCTAGACTGGCAGCTTCTTGAGGGCACCGACGGTCTTCTCATAGCCCTGGTCTGACACCTGGCATAGTAAGTGTCTGATGAATGAGTCTTCCTCCAACACCTGACATGTGGTTTCCAGCTCCTAGTAACTGCTTCTCCCTGCTAATTTACTGGATACACACTGCTTACACATGACTGTTACTCTTTAAAGATATCTTCCTTTGGAGTCAAAGGTATCAATAAGTCACACCTGCTGACAACAGCCTTGGCTCTTAAATACAGAAAAATGACACACAAACAGCTAAAATGTGTTTGAAAGAAGGGAGGTCTGTTCAGTTCTTGCTTCTGGGAGAATGAAGCCTGAAAGTAAGCCAAGAGAGCATTTCTATTCAATACCACTCTTCTGAACACAATTCTCAGTGATTCACTGGAAGGGCCATGCTCAGTGCTCAGGGCCATGTTCTCAAAATGATTAAGTACACTCAGCTTGAAGTCACGAAACAGACAAAGGCTTTGACAATATTCAGGCAGCAGGAAAGCTTAATGGGTTTTTTTGTTGTTGTTGTTTTAGAGTATCATGCTATTGATCACTCTGCTGGATCATCAGCTTTCAATTAGGATCTACTTTTCCTCAATTACAACATATTATGAGATT
This sequence comes from Martes martes, assembly GCF_963455335.1. Classification (NCBI taxonomy): domain Eukaryota; kingdom Metazoa; phylum Chordata; class Mammalia; order Carnivora; family Mustelidae; genus Martes; species Martes martes. The sequence continues at coordinate 85,439,104 of NC_137900.1, forward strand.
AGGAGAAAAATATAACACTAACTCCTCATAAAATGAATCTTCCCTGCATATGGTAACCATGCTATAATGCTAGGCCCTCATCCCTTTAAGTGTTATTTAGAGCTAAAGATTTAAACACACACCGTGTTAGGATCCCTTACTCATTTCACAGCCATCAAATCTTCAAACCAGATAATATCTATCAAGCAAAATAGCAACCTATTCTCTATAGACTAATGATCTGACTTCACCACACTGTTTCTTTAGTTACAAATTTACATACTAAGGGAGCAGAGGGCGAGCAGAAGTCTACTTCAAACTTCATAGCAGTTAAACTGTCTTAAGTTGACAACAAAGTCAATCGAAACTGTATACACTTCAGAACATGCTAGCAAACATCACCTACTAAACATTGATTCCTTTAAGCCAGACAAACAAGCAAAAGGGTAGTGTTAATATTTCCAACAAGTCTCCATTTGTTCCAGTGAACTCTGAAATTAAAGCCGTTTTTCCAGGCTGAAAATGCTGTATCAAAGGGTGCTTTCTAACCCATAACAAGTTAACACCTCCATAGAAGAATGCAGTCATTGTTAAGACTTGTTAGAAAATGATTAACTTAGTTGTGTAATTATACAAACAAGTCGTTTCAAGGTTTTACACTTAACTTTTCATTTCTAATAATGCTCTCAGGATCAGATTAATAAAGATACACAGATCCTGCTGTGCGAGGAGTTGCAAAGTTTCACCTTTTCATATAGGAAAGATTCTCGTGCCACCCTGTGTAAAGCAAGCTAATGGAAGAAATTTAGCTGAGTTCCAAGAAGAAAAACAGTGCCTGCACACCCCTCGGCAATGCGAAATACTCCATACATTTTTTTTTAAAGATGTATTTATTTGAGACAGAGAGAAAGAGAATGTGTGCCTGTGAGAACAGGTGGAGGGGCAGTGGGAGAGGGTGAGGGAGTCTCAGACTCACCCACTGAGCACCGATGGCAAGACCCTGAGATCACGACCTGAGCGAAATCAAGAGTCAGGCACCTAACCAACTGAGCCACCCAAGCGCCCCAATACTCCATACTGTTTAAAGAAATTCTCCACTGTGCTGAGCTACAGTGTAAAATATAGACTCTTCAACCATATTAATAACATTTGCAAAGATCATGTCTATTTCATTAACACTTTTGTGCTTAAAAAATATTTAAAAGCCTCCCCTTCCCTAACTTTTCCTCCGTCCTTTCTGAACAATTTAGTCCCAAAGTTATTACCTAGGCAAAGCAAGGTAGACGTTCACGTGGGCAATGGCCCAGCGTGCACTGTCAGAGCCTGAGCAGGCCGAGGAAAGTATCCCTCAAGGTCCCTGCCAAGGGATGTCAGAGCATGAGCAGGGTAGGAGGCTATCCATACCAAGGGGTGGCCTGGCAATACAATGCCAGATCCAAGTGGATAAGGAAGGCATTCATTCAGGGGGAGCAGCCGGGCATGGGGAGCCAGAACTTGAGTGGAATGAGAAATGTGTCCAAACACATGGATGGCCAGGCCTGAAACATGAGTGGGGAGAAGAATGTGACCCCCAGAGGTACAAGGCTGTCAGAGGCCAAGAGGGTGAGGAGCATGTCCTCCTAGAATACAGTGTGGAAGCCTGGGTCTGTATGAAAAGTTTGTCCAGGTGGGTTTGGGGCAGGCTTGCTCAGCATGATGGAGAGTCAGAGTCTGAGCATGGTACCCACAAGGCAGTGGAGAGGGCAGGGGTCCATCAAACTACAGGAGTAGGTATGATGATCCTAGGAAAACAAGGTGAAAGAGGAGACCATCCATATAGGGTAGGGATGAAGGGGCCCAAGACCCGTACAGAGGGCCTGCTTTCTCACAGATGAAGTAAACAAGAAACTAGAATGAATTCTACAGAGTTGGGTTTGAATTGGAGGTATTAGTGTGAACTCAAGGTTTTCAATAAATATATAGATAAGGAAATAAAACATAAATGCAACCTGACTTTCAAACATACGCATATTTCCTGGCTCTGTCTACTGACAGGGCCTAGTAGCAGCAAAATCCCCAATAGTAATGAGCATATCTCGTACCCAGACGTTGGGTTCCTAATACAACTCTTCTCTAACAGGAACTAGAGCTCCTCGGGGAAAGAGCTGATTCCAGGGCTAGGGCAGAGAAAGTACAAAATGAGCTGGAACATCTTATTGTGTCAGAAAGCAAAGAAGTACTCAAAGAATGACAGGAACTGTCAAAAGACCAGCTTGAAAAGACTCCCACTGGACAGATCTGGGGAAATGTAAGCATCAAACTCAGTAAGGACATTAACAGATTATTAACTCATCAAATAAAACAGGAAACCATGAGTCCACATTGATATAAATAAGTGAATTGAAAACTGAATGAGAAATGGACCATTTACATGGTTTCAAAGTACCTTCCCACAAAATATTTACTAATTGCAAGAGGGAAAAGAGTAACTTTTTAGTGTAGAAGTTTAGCAAAAACTACCTTAATCAACTCATTAAAGTGATCAACGTAAGTAATGAGAGAAATTATTAGAATGCAATGGGAAAACAGCATCATTTCCAGGACATTTCTGTCAAAGATGCTTCACCACAATCTAATCTTAAAAAACATCAGACAAGGGGCGCCTGAGTGGCTCACTGGGTTAAAGCCTCTGCCTTTGGCTCAGGTCATGATCTCAGGGTCCTGGCATCGGGCTCTCTGCTCAGTGGGGAGCCTGCTTCCCCCCCTCTCTCTGCCTGCCTCTCTGGCTACTTGTGATCTCTGTCAAATAAATAAATAAAATCGTTTAAAAAAAGAAAAAAGAAAGAAACATCAGACAATCAGACAAATTCAAATTGAGAGATCATCTAAAAAAAATCTGGCCTGTAATCTTTAAAAGTGTCAGGTCAGAGAAATCAAGGAAAGTCTAAAGAGCTCTTCCAGACTGAAGGAATCCAAAGAGACATGACAACTGCACACAATGTATGATTCTAAACTGGATCTTTTTGCTATAATAAAAAAATGTTACTAGGGACTACTGAAATTTGAATGGGGTCTAAGGCTTAAATGTAGTAATGCATCAACATTAATTTCCTGATTTTGATGTTTGATTGTGGTTTTATATTTGTCAGAAAAGCCCATTGAAGTATTCAGGGGTGATGAGGCATCAGATCAACACCTCACTTGAAATTGTTTTGTTTTTTAAAGTTCTTTATATTATTTACAGTGCACTGGATAGAACAGGGTATTACCTTAGCAACGGGGAATAATTAATCCTAGGCTGAGTACTGCTTTAGTCCCACCTAACAAATCTTAAAATCAAAACCCAGAGGATCAAACTCTTTCAGACTCAACTTATGAAATATATGAAACAATGGTTTTCAAGATATCAGGCAGCAAAGCACAGCAATTTCTTGAGAGATGGAAAACAAATGAGAAGAGCTTTCGATTGCCTCAAATGACTGCCAGAAGTCCAAGAATATTTGTAAGAACACAAAAATACCCCACACCCAACAATATTAAATACACAGTGTCTGGCAGTCAATAAAAAGATTACCAGGCACGCAAAGAATTAGGAAAATACAACCCATAACAAGAAAAGCCAACCTAAAACTTACACAGATGTTAGAATTAGAAGACAGGACATTCAAATAGTTGTTCTAACTATATTCCAAGTGTTTATAAAATTAAGAGACGTGATTCAAAAAAGAATCAACTGAATTTCTAGAGATAAAACGACAATGAAAAATCTACCAAATGAGATTAACTACAGAATAAACACTGAAGAAAAGATTAATGAACTTGAAGACATGAAACATACAAAGGGAAAAAATTCAAACAAACCCAAACCATCACTGACCCATGGAACAACTTCACACTGCCTAAATGTATCAGTAATTGGAATCCCCAAAGACAGGAGGAGGCAGAAAAACTAAATATGATCAAAAACTTTCTAAATTTGATGAAAACAATAAATGCACAAACCCAAAAATCTCAACAAACTTCAAGCACAAGAAACAGGAAGAAATCTAAGGCACATCATAACCAAATTGCTCAAAATCAGTATTAAAGAGAAAATCTTAAAAGCAGAACAAAAACACATGTTATATTCACAGGAACAAAGATTAGAATGACAGATTTCTTGTCAGAAACTAGGCAAATGAGTGAACAGCAGAGCAGCATCTCTTAGGTACTGAAAGAAACTGACAACCTTGAATTCTATTCCCAGAGACTATTTCAAAAGTGAAGACAAAATAAAGATTTTTTTCAGACATTACAAATGCTGAAAGAATTCACCACCAGCAGACCTGCACTACAAGAAATGTTATAAGTCCTTCCGGCAGAAAGAAATAATGGAAATATAGAAATATGGACCTCTACCAAGAAATAAGGAGCATCAGAAATGGTAACTACATGAACTAAATAAGTCAAATGATCATCTTATTAGATGCAGATGGTTTCACTGGAGAATTCTAAGAAACATTGAAAGAATTAATACCAATTATACCTTTTGCCTTGTTGCATCTGATGGGGATGGGAAAGATGGGTCACCAGCAGCTCTACTGGAGCCATCTGAGGAAATATGGCCAGGGTTCCTGTTGCGTCTGCTCAAACCCACATGGTCCGATCCAGATACACAGCCTCAATATGTACCACCAGTGTTTCTACCAGTACTCAAGGGATATAGGCTTCATTAAGTTGGAGTAAATGAACTTCCTTGAATGGGTCATCCAAGAGACCTACTGAAGATACCCAAGATACCTACCCTAATGCCAACTCCCTGTACATAAAATTAAAATATTTCAATTAAAAAAAAAAGAATACCAAATTCTACACAATATCTTCCAGAAACAGAAGAGGACGAAACACTTCAACTCATTATACAAGGCCAGTGTTACTCTAATACCAAAACCAGACAAAGACAGTACCAAAAATATAAATTATACACACACACACACACACACACACACACACACACAGTAGATCAATATCCTTTTAGCTACAAAAATCCTTACCAAAATACTAGTAAACAGAATTCAACAAGATACACCATGACCAAGTGGAATTTATTCCAGGGATGTAAGGCTGACTTAATATTGAAAATCAATCAATAGAGTCTATGCCATCTTAATAGGCTAAAAAAGAAAAATCAAAATTATATCAATCACAGAAAAAGCAGTTCATAAAATTCAAAACATATTCATGGTAAAAATTCAGAAAACTAGGGATAGAGGGGATCTTCCTCAAGCTAATAAGGGACCTCTATGAAAAACTTAGAGTTAACATTATACTTCATGGTGAAAGACTGAATACCTTCCTTCTAGGATTAGAAATAAAACAAGGATATCCACCCTCACCACTTAGCCATTATACTGAACAGTTAAGCCAGGGCAATAAGGCAAGAAAAACAAAAGGCATATGGGCTGAAAAGGAAGCAATCAATTTTTTCCTATTTGCAGACATGACCATCTATGTAGAAAAGAATTTTGAATTGATATTGAGATAATTTCATTCTCTTCTATCTACAATTTTTCCATTTTCATCTAACCTCCTTCTAAGGCTTTCTCCATGCACTCCTCTGATGGTGTTCAAAATCAAAACCATAGATTTAGATAGCTAAGGATATAAGACTTCAAAAGCAAAAACCAGGGGCGCGTGGCTGGCTCAATTGGAAAATCATGGGACTCTTGAACTCAGGGTTGTGAGTTTGAGCCCATGTGGGATGTAGAGATTACTAAAAATAATAAACTTTTAAAAAGCACAAACCATAAATAAATAAAAAAATTTTTTAAAGGGGGGGGGGCGCCTGGGTGGCTCAGTGGGTTAAGCCTCTGCCTTTGGCTCAGGTCATGATCTCAGAGTCCTGGGATGGAGCCCCACATCAGGCTCTCTGCTCCGCCTACTTGTGATCTCTCTCTGTGAAATAAATAAAATCTTTAACAAGCACAAACCATAATGTGAAAAACTGATGGGTTTGATTACATCAAAATTAAGAATTTTTGTTCAAAAAAGGAATTTTTACTTAAAATGGAAATATTCTGTCCATTTAGGGGGGTGTGTGTGTGAGAGAGAGAGAGACAGAGACAGAGACCTATAGGAAAATATCCAGCATCATTCAATTTTAACAGCAACTCATGGAACACCAAAGTTCTATGGGAACACAGCTTAAAAACTGCTATGAATTGATCCATCACTAAGAAGCAAAATACAGGAATATTCCCTAAGAACATAAAGGGGCCAGGATTAAAAACAAGTTGAGTCAGATTCTCTCTGTTAAGAATCCAGAACTGACTCTCAGAGCTGGCATCAGCTTTACCACTTGTTCTAGAACTTAGGTCCATCCACTGTTCCAACAAAATCACCTGAGGAAACTTTATGAAAACACAGATTCCCAGGTCCCAAAGATTCTAGTTCAGAGGGTCTAGAGTGAGGTCCCAAAATTTTTTTTAAGTTCCCCAGGTGATTCTGGTGAATAGCCAGCCAGGTTTAGGACCCACTTAAATAACAATGCTTAAAACTGAAAGACAGAGGGAAACAGAAAATCCAATGCAAGAGTCTGTATGGTCCCTGACAGACTAGAAGAGCCTAAAGGTTGTGGGAGTGCTTTAAAGGCCTAATTACGGTACTTTATTAGCTCCTGAGTAAGTGGTCGGGAGTGTGCAGGCTCTGTGTGACCAGTCATGGACACCCATTCAAACGTCTGCCATTTCCTTAACATAAAGGGCATTAACAGAGTGGAAAACAACTTTAAATTTTCCTAATGATTTTCAGCGATGGTGGGTCTGCTTACTCACCGAGGTAAATAAGATCCATTTTTAATTTAGAACATCATTATTTTTGATGGTTTACCTATTTTCTAGATTTACAGATAGATGGTAATTAATCAGACATTTAAACTGATCAATATAAGGAAAGGCATCTTGGAATACCTAATGAGCCTAAGTCCACAGGCCCTCACTCTCCGAGAACTCCAAGACCAACCGGAGGAACAAAAAACAATCCACAGACTCACCAAGTAATGCTTCAGAGCAAAGTCAACATTAAAGCCAAGAATACATACTGTAAAACAGCAAGAGGTGAAAGAAGCAGAAGTCCTAGAATGGTGAAAACTATCTGCTTGCCCTGGTTCTGGCAATGAACTAGCTGTGCAGCTTGGAGCAAGAAATGAGAGCCAGGAGGTCTAAAACATGAGCATGTGGGGACTGGCTGTAGCATAGCTTTAAAGACTTCCCTCTGTAGGATCCAATTTTCCCTCTATGAAGAGATCACTAAGAAAGATCTATTCCAGTTCTGACATCTTGTAGCTCTAGCATTCTAAATCAAAGAGATTTGCAAAATCTTTTTTTTTTTGCAAAATACAAAGTCATATTTTAGTTGTTAATATGAAGGCTCATGATTTTTATATCAAAATATTGATTTACGGGTGCCTGGTTGGCTCAGTCGGTTGAGCCTCTGACTCTTGGTTTCAGCTCAGGTCCTGATCTTATGGGTCAAGGGTCACGGGATGGAGCCCCACAACAGCTCCTACCCCAGCAAGGAGTCTACCTGAAGGATTCTCTTCCTCTGCCCCTACAGGCACACACACTAAAATAAGTAAACCTTGAAATATATACACTGATGTAGACTACTACAAATGCTAATTTCCCAACTTATAAAAGTTCTTTGTCCTAATTATCAATTAGACAAATACTTAAGAGAAAGACCCCCCCTTTTTTTAAGATTTATTTATTTACTTTAGGGGAAGGGTAGGAGAGGGAGAGCAACAGACTCCCCATTGCACAGGGAGCCTGATGTGGGGCTTGCTCTTACAACCCTGAGATCATGACCTGATTGGAAATCAAGAGTTGGATCCTTCACTCGGCCACCCACGAGCCCCAAAATTCACTTTTCTAAGGCAGTGGTTTTTAGTGTAGACCAGAGATGTATCAGAGGCCTTAGGGGGAAAGGGAAGGGAATGAAAGAGATCCATCACATAGATCTACTTTTATGGTTTTTCTGAAGATTTATTTATTTATTTGAGAGAGAGAGAGAGTGAGGCATGCCCCAGGGTGCATGTGGTGGGGGTTGGGGGAGGAGGAGCAGGGAGCGAGCAGGGGGAGGAGGAGCAGGGAGCAAGCAGGGGAAGGAGCAGAGGGAGGGACACACACTCCCCGCCCAGCAGGGAGCCCCACACTGGGTTTGATCCAGGGAACCTGAGCTCATGATCTGAGCTAAAACCAAGACTCAGACTCAACCTGAGCCACCGAGACACCCCTACTTTTACTGTTTTACCTCTAAATTTTACATAAGGCTCCTCTGACACAGAGTTCCACACCTTAAAAAAATAATGAAAAATAAAACAAAACTCAAAAAGCATGTATGCAAACAAAACAAACATGTAAGACAGCTATGTTTATTACCCAGTGTACCAGTGAAGAAACTAACGTGCAGACTGTTCAAGTACTTGTCTGAGCTCACACATTTAGGAAATGAAGCTGGGACCAGAACCCAGGCATTTTGGCTCCAAAGCCCGTGTTCCTAACTACTATGCTAAGCTCTACATGGCACAACACAGTTTAGAAAATGAAGACAAAACTCTAACATGAATCTGAGACTCCCAAATGCATTCAGTAATAAAAATACTAATTAGCATGAGAAGCAATGTTGTTTGCAACTGAGCCTCGCTAGACCCTTCAGCTTCTGCCACCACCAGCTACCAACACACAACACATAGTCCCCCATGTGACAGTCACACTGACCTTCTCATCAGGCCTCAATCACCTATGCCTTTTAGGTATATTTACCATGTGTTGAGCTAATTCAGAAGGGCTGGGAACTGTTCAGAGCGTTTTATATACCACACCTCCTTTTATCTACATGACAATCCTGTGAGGTAAGGGAGTCTTGGAGGATTTTACAAAATAGTCTTATAGAAATTAAATAGCTTGCCCCAAGGGCAAATATCTAGTAAGCAGCAGTGTATGAACTCAAACCCAGGTCTGCTGTGACTTCATAACGTATGTTCCTGAGCACAATCTCCTTCCTAAAACGTGCTCTATCACCAAGCATCGGACTCACTCAAGATGCATCTACAACAGGGCTTGGCACTGGAGATATTAGCCGAATCAATGACTAAATGAAAGAATGCCTCCTCCCCTCTGGAGGCCTCTCTGACTCCCTCACAAAACACAGTTGCTCTCTCTACATTGTCACAAGACTTGTTTCAAAGCTCTACTATACAGGCTTCCCAGAAGCTAGTCCATTCTTTCTAGTTACATGTACGTAGAACCCACTAGACTGGAACTTTGTTTCACTTCATCTTCTTATTCTCAGCCTCTAACAAAGGCCTGGCTTTTAACAAGCACTGGTAAGTTTGTTAATTGAATGAATTTCCCTGAGGAGAAGGGAGATGAATAAGAGACTCATGATTCATATTAAAACTTCTTTTTCCTCAAGAAATAAACAACATTCAAAGCTGTGATATACTCAAATGTGTGCTCTATAAATATTTTTAGGTTTCAACTATCATCAGAGGCATCTAAATTTAACTCATTCAACACATATTTATGAGTAATCTAAATACACACATATAATGGCTCTTAAGGAGCTTACAGTCTAGTCAAGGAGATAAAACATAATAAAATGTAAAGGTAAACAGTAAGACATGAGCTGCCATGAGGAAATACAAGACTAGGTGCCACACAATTGGTAAAACAAAATGCTATGGGCTTGCAAGTTGAAGACCTCATCCTGGCAGCAGGCCATCGGTCTGATTACCTGTGGACAGTCTACAATGAGGCCCCTGACAGTCAATAGCAAAATAAGGGAGACAAGGGGACAGCGCAGTGTGTTTTCCATATAAAAGCACGTAATTTTTAAAACCATCCTTAATCTGACATGTTCTTCCTGCTCTTTGCTGTAAAAATGTAATTTCTTTTCAAAAATGATGATGATGGGCGATGATCATTTCTTTGTGGTTCCACAAACCTTGTTTTTAAGATTTTAGTGGTGCAAAATTCCAAACATCTGGAAACTACTGAGCGAGGACACTCTACGATGACTCTCTGGAAGAGGGAGAACTTGAAGTGAACCTTGAAGAGTGAACAGGATTTGGCTGGGTGGGGAGGACAGGAGATTTGAAGCAGGGGAAATGGCCTGATAAAAATACAGAGGTGCTAACTGTTCATATAAAGTCTGAAGAATAGTAACTAAATCAGGTTGAAACTTGGAAAAACTGCAGCTGTGAATTCCATTTCTGGCAATATGACAAGCTAAGTATACTTCTGATGCTCTACTGAAACAATTATAAATAATGGATGTTTTTATCTTCTCAACTAAATACACTGACGAGCTTGGAAGGAAATAAGGAAGATTCAGATGAAGAACTGAATGAAGCTAAGAACACAACAGGGTGAAAAGCAAAACACAAAAACTAGCTTTCCCCTCGAAGGCATTTATTTACATCACCCAATGCAAGATTCATTCTCCCAATTAAATGGGGCTCAAGGAATACAAGGCAAAAGTAACATCCAGCCTGAGAAAGAAATGATAATATATGCTTCTCCCTCATAATTTAAACTGGGACTACAAAGGCGATCAAGATAGAAACCCATCCACATACACACACATCTCAGGAACTAAAATGAAAACAATTACTCTCAAAACTTGGCAATCTTCCTGCAAGTTCAACCACAACCTGGCCCTCACAAGGGATTGCTACTGAATGGTCAAAAACCTCAACCCAGGAATGCAAGTTGAAATGGTCACAAACTGAAAGCGGCCACAGAGCTCTAACAAGAAATATGTAAATCATCTCCGGAAAAATTCACTTCAACCTTAGCCTAAACATACACATATACACACACAGTCCCAAGAAATAGTTTGTGGGCAAAAATTACATCCCTCCGGGAAACAAAGCCCATAAATAAGAACCTGAGAAATAAAAGATGGCGGAATCAGACTTTTGAAGACTTCAGATATTGGAAGTATGAGTTACAGGACATGGAATGCTCAATAAGCTTAAAGAAATAAAAGAATTAAAAATGAGTAAAGTAAAACTATGATATGATCAAGCAAAACTGAAAAAGAAAAACATATTTCTCAAAATAAGAAAAAAATAACTCAACGGTTGGCTAAGAGCAGAAAGGTCACAATCAACACAAATTAGAGATACAACCAAAGTGAATTAGCGAACCTACAGAAATTGTACAGAACAGTGTTTAGAGACAGAAATTATTTAAAAAAAAAAAAAAAAGCAGAAGATAGGGATATCCGGATGGCTCAGTTGGTTAAGCATCTGTTTTCAGCTCAGGTCATGATGCCAAGGCCCCGGGATCGAGTCTCACATCAGCTCCCTGCTCAGTGGGGAGCCTGCTTCTCCCTCTCCCTGCTGCTCCCCCTGCTTGTGCTCTCTGTCTGACAAGTAAATAAATGAAATCTTTTGATAACTAAATAAAAATTAAAAAGCAAAAGACAAAGATAGACCCAGAAATTCTAAGACTAATCAATATTCCAGAAGAGGTAAGGAGAATGGGGCACAACCCAAGCTGGTTTCAAGGCTCTATGTACCCTTTTTGGATTCCCATCTCCACTTAGTTCTTGGTATGAAAAGAGCTGAAAATTTTCCAAAACTGACAAGAGATACATATTCACACATTCAAGGAGTCCAATGAATGCAGAGCAGGATAAATAAAAAGAAATCTGGAAGTTCTGGTTCCAAGTAAAATATAGTCAGCATACTCCACCTTGTCTCTCACAGCTATAAAATACTTCTATACACCCAGGGTCAAATTCAAGGAGCACCTACGTGAGGGATCAAAAAAGGTAAACAATAGTACATGGACTGGGGCAGAAGATCAGAATTCAAAATTTCACCAAATCAGTGATAAACCATACCTTTACCATTTCCTTTCCTCTGGTATCACTCAGCATGGACATAAGGCGGCATAAAAACTGGAAGTTGACAACAGCATAGACAGAGTTCCAGGAAAAGCACTCTATTTCAGGCTCAAGGAATGGGAAAGTGGGAGGATCTACAGATACCTAAAGCAGTGAGTGAAGAACCTTCCTTTCCAACCAGTAGTGTAACCCGAAGAGAATGGGGCAAATCCCAATTACTTATTTGTCCTCTGTGCCCTCCCACTGCTAGGTCTGGACCACAGATGTAGTCGTGGGAGGTGCACAGCAGAACAGGATAAATAAAGCCCCAGTTTTCTGGCCAGCAGAACTGACAGGGAGCCCCAGGGAACTGGGGAGATAACAGAAGGAGGGAAGCTCAGGAACATGACCCCATAAACTTGATTTTGAACACCACGGCCCATCTCTGAGTCTATCAGGAAGGCATGAGGGTGCCAGGTGCTCCACATTCTTCCTAACACTTCCTAATGTAAGTCTCTTTAATTTTAGCCATTCTACGGGATGTGTCAGGGCTTTCTCAAGGTAGTTTTAATTTGCATTTTCCCAATGACTAATGATGCTAAGCATCTTTTCATAAGTTTATTTGCCATCTGTATATCTCCTTTGATGAAGCATTCAAATCTTTAGACCATTTTTCTTAGACTGTTTGTCTTACTGAGTTGTAAGAGTTTATAAATTGAGTTTTTAGAACTCAATGCCTTGACTTGTCATTTCCCTAAAGAGTGTCTTTGGATGAGCAAAAGATTTCATTGTGATAAAGTCTAATGTATCCATTACTCTTGTATAGTTTCACTTTTGTGTCCTACTTAGGAAGGTAAATTTGACAGCACTTCATCATAATACTGAAGGGACAAGTAACAGGAGAGATATTGAAGAGAATGCCTAGATTTCTGTCTTGCGTGAATGAATTAATGCATATAATACTGAGACCATTTTCTCAAAGGACATCTGTAACTCATTGTTAAACCAAACTGTCTCCTCTGGATTCCCATCTCTACTGACATCCCCGCAGCATTCTACACTATACAAGTCTCTTCCTTCCCCGAGGTTCAAACCTTGACCTGTGCTTTGCTGTATTCAGCCTGAAAACAACTCTCACAGCTTCATTTTCTTCATTCGCACCAGTGATTTCCAAATCTCTATGCTCTCTTCCTAGTAACAGTGGCACCCAATATTTACTGATGGCCTTACTCTAAGACAGGCACTAAGCCTACATTCTAACTGCCTGTTGCATTCTTCTCCTCGGCCCTGTCATGAGTTTAGAGTCAACCAAAGCCGCTCTTGACCTCCCCGCCAGTTCTCCCTCCTGACTCACCAGTTTCTGTTCATGAGGTTTTGATGCTCCCAGATCGAAAACCGTGATATTGTCACTTTTACTTTACTTCCTCTTCTCTCCCCCGTATTCAATTAATTTAATAGTTCTCCAGTTTGCTACTTAAAACACTGCAGGTTTAGGAACCAGGCTGAAGTGCCAAAAATGGCCACTTCCCAATTTGCATGAAAAAATAATGTAATCTAATTTAAGTTTTCACCATAAATTTTTCTTAAGCCTTTCTCCTCTTCTATTCTAAAATATAATATAAAATAGTATCTGATTTAGGGGGAAAATGTAGTTTGACATTTAATATATAAATATTTCAGAGTATTCCACACAATACCATGACTTGTAGGTACCCCATCACCTGAACGGGTTTGAGCACCACTGAGCTAATAATGTACAACTCCTATTCCTGCTAAATTGTTCTTTCCTACGCAGTATGAAACTTTCCCAGTGAGGAAGTCAGACCAAGGTGGGAAAGGTGAGACCAATTTGCCAGAGAAAACATTAAGAAGTAGGCCATCAGAACTCTCTATAAATTTCTTCCTTTTTAATTCCAGGCTGTGACTGCCCGTCCTCTGGTACCAAAGAGAACAGCCATCTTACAGGTGGAGGAGAAATAACTTTCAGTGATCAGTGTAAAAATAAATGACTTTATACTGTAGTCACCACAAGTGAGGCACATCCAGGCTGTACCCTCCACATTCTGAACTTTCTCTGCTGATTCTCAGGATTTACTCCAGGAATAAAGCATAACAACATTAGCCTCAGAAAACAAATACAAATATTTACAATCCCAAAGGGGATCTGCCAAAGCCACATGATTTGGGGATCATCAGTTATTTGGAACAATCACAAACAATGGGGTTAAATATATGAAAAGACTACTTATTGATTATACTCTTTTAAGATTTTATTTATTTATTTATTTGACAGAGAGAAAGATCACAAGTAGGCGGAGAGGCAGGCAGAGAGAAAGGGGGAAGCAGGCTCCCCGATGAGCAAAGAGCCCAATGCAGGGCTTGATCCTAGGACCCTGAGATCATGACCTGAGCAGAAGGCAGATGCTTAACCTACTGAGCCACCCAGGCACCCCTGATCATACTCTTTTAAGATGAAACCAAATCAACACCAAACCTCTACACTGTATTAAACATTCATTTAATTATTCAGTGTGTATTAACTGAGTACCTACTATGTGCCTCATCCTGTGTAAGTCACTCAAGGTTTAACAGTGAACAAGGCTTTTACAGTACCTGACTTCATGAAGTTTGTAGACCACAGGAAAAACAAGAAGAGTAACAGTGAACTGACCAGATCATGTCTGCCCTTTGGAAGACTCATTCCGGACACTGTACAGATAGGACTGGAGAGAAGCAAGAGTGGTAAAGAACCCAGTCGGGAGGAATCACAGCCATTATGCTTAGAGTACGGTGGCCTGGACCAAGAGGACAGCAGTGGAGAAGGAGGAGAGTACATGAATAAACAGGACTTGATATCTGGATTTAGGAGGTGAGATGTCTCCAACATCTTACTGATCTTTTCCTCCCTCCTGCCCTCCATCTGCCTACTTAGGATTTATGAAATGTCTTTAGTTCTCATTACTCACCACTCTGTAACTGACTCCCAAACTATCTTTAGCTCCCACCTCTCCAATGACCTTCAGGTCCAAAATTTCAACTGTCCCTGGAGAGCACCCCATGGATAGTAAACTCACACTCAATAGACCCCAAATCAGGGGCGCCTGGGTGGCTCAGTGGGTTAAGCATCTGCCTCCAGCTCAGGTCACGATCCCAGGGTCCTGGGATCGAGCTCCGCATCCGGCTCTCTGCTCAGCAGGGAGCCTGCTTCCCCGCACCCTCTATGCCTGCCTCTCTGCTTACTTGTGATCTCAGTCTATCAAATAAATAAATAAAATCTTAAAAAAAAAAAAAAGAACTCAAATCAAAGCAATGAGAAAAAAAATCAAGCCCAGAAAAATCTCTACTTCCTTCTTTTTTAATGCCAGCACTGCCACCTTTTCCTCTGTCACCCTGGCTACAAACCCTAGAGTCATCATCTATCTGGTTGTGAAGACTTTATAATCTTCTGATACCTACTTCTTAACACCTCGTACTGATAACTGGATTCTTAAAAGACATTGTGATGCAAACCAAAAGGAAACATCCAAATATCAATCCTCATTACCTCTCTTCTATTATAATAGGTTAATAGGTCTACCCGCCTTCAGTCACTGTGCCCTTCAATTCTGGTTACACTCATGGATCATACACACATACTTTAAATAGGTAGGGAGAGCCACTTAATCTCTTGAATTATTTTTAAAATTAGTTATATTGGTTATAATAATTACACACAATATGCACAGTGAGAACAGAGACAAGAACAACTCTAATGGAGTATACTTGGAATTTTCATTTCTTCTGTAGGTCATCAGAGTTCAGAATAGGAGAGTACCAGACAGTGAGGGGATAAAATTTTACCTCAGTAGCACAGATGCCTGCTAGTCACTAGGAATACAACTGGAACAGTGAATATGAACCAGTCCTTCAGATACCAGATCTGAGAAGGGGACCTGACAGCCACCTAGGGCACAAAGAACAGTGCCCATGGTAACCCATTCACCCTGCTTATGACAAACAACAAATCTAGATAGAGCTCACCTTGCTCAAGGGCATACAGAAAATAAAAGACCTTTTAAAAATACTGCAAATTGAGGAAAGGGAACATCGTCTCTTAGAAGTATGTATCTCTGAAAATGATTAAGAAATATGTTTCAGGAAACTGGTATCCTTAAATAGAACAGAAAAAACATGACTTTTACAAAACAGGAACAGAAAGCTACAAGAGGATAAGAAAGACAACAAATTAGAGCCTTTAAAAAAAAAAAGGATGGAAGAAAAAAGAATAACTCCTAGGAGAATAAAAATGCATAGCATTAGACATGTTACCCATGGTATTGTTGCCAAAATGTTTTTTTGTTTTGTTTTTAAGATTTTCTTTATTTATTTGACAGAGAAAGAGAGAGCGCGCGTGCGCGCACAAGTAGGCACAGCGGCAGGCAGAGGGAGAAGCAGGCTCTCTGCTGATCCCAGGACTCCAGGATCATGACCTGGGCTGAAGGCAGCGACTTAACTGACTGAGCCACCCATGCGCCCTTTGCCAAAATGTTTAAACATGAACTTAAGCATGAGGAAACAATGAGACAAATTCTAAATGTGAGAAATTCTATAAAACAACTGGTCTGGATGCTTTAAAAAGTCGATGTCAGAGCCAAAATGTGGGGGGCAGAAGAACAGTTCTAGATAAAAGGGAACAAGAGACAGGACAACTAAATGCAACATATGATCCCTAATTGGACCCAGGCTCAAAACAAACAGCTGCGAAGTACATTATTGGAACTGGGAAAATTTAAATATGGATTGTTTGTTAGATAATGTTGTATGAATGTGAAATTTCTTGATGGTGGTAAAAGTATCCTCATTATATATATAGAATATAATTGTCCTTAGGAGATATGCACTAAAACACTAACAGATAAAACATCATGGGGGCATTAACTTGACATGAGATTATTCAGCCAAAATAAGTAAAATAAATATAAGTACATAATGGGGTGGGGGTATAGGGAGGCATTACCTATCCCCTCATATTATAGGGAAACACTGATAAGCATTTCCCTATTCCCACTGCTTATGTGTAATACTGAATTTTCCTAAATTCAACACTCATCCAAAAAGCTGCAATCACTGATGACTTTCTATACTAAAAACCATACCACTTGTAGTTTAAAATACAATCCTCTTTCCTTTTTGAGGCCAGCATGACCTTGACACCAAAATCTGACAAGAACATTACAAGAAACAAAAATTACAGCCAAAATCTCCTATGAATATAGATGTGACCATAAAATAAGTATCAGGAAACGGATTCTAGCAATATGGATAAAAAGGATAATATATCACGACCAAATGGGTTTATCCTTGGGATGCAAAGTTAAACATTTGAAAATAAATGTCACTTACATTGACAAATGGGAAAAATCGTATCATCTCAATAGATGTAGAAAAAGCATTTGATAAAATTCAACCTCCATTCATGACTAAAGTGGCAACCCATAAATAGCAATTAATGCAGACCAAAAAACCTCCAAAAAGAGTCAGCCAAAGAGCCAGAAAAGGGACACCCTGACAAGTGAGAAAACTCAGGGAAAAAAAACCACCAAACATCAGCCAAACACCACAGAAAAACCTGTGTGGTTTTTCCACTCAAGCCAGCAAAGGACAAGCAGGGAAGAAACCAAATTTCTATCTTGGCCAGGCTGTAAAGAAATTAAGTAGGGGGCTGGGACTTTCGTCATCCCCAGCAGTAACGAGGACGTCCTCAATGTGGTTTCAGTGGAGAATGTGGAGAACCTGGACTTCCACTCTCCTGTGGCAGTAACTGAAGCCGTGGCGAGAGCAGCAAAAAGGCACGACTCTAGGGGCGCCTGGGTGGCTCAGTCGGTTAGGCAGCGGGCTCTTGATTTAGCTCAAGTCATGATCTCGGGGTCCCGCGTTGGACTCTCTGCTCAGTAGAGATTCTGCTTAAGGATTCCCTCTCTCCTTCTCCCTCTGCCCCTCCCTTCCACTCACATGTGTGCACATATGCACTATAAAATAAATAAATAAATCTTTAAAAAAAAAAAAAAAAAAGGCACTACTCTACCCAGCCAGAGAGCTATCAGTGGAGTCCTCTCGGAGAATCAGAACTCCCACCCACCACTCGTAAAAGGAAATTTCCCACCCTGGTGTTAAGGAAGCCTGAACAAGGAACCTACACACATACCCCAAATGGCAGTAAGAGGGCAAAGTATTCCCTTCCCCTTTGGAAGCAGGGTCAGAGGAAGCCAGCTCAAGACAGTAGGAAACTTTCTTCAAAGTTCTGGGGGCAAATTCTAGAGCCTAGAACTCCAGCAGCATACAAATTATCAACCAGGTTTGAGAAAGCAGACATTTTTCAGACATGGAAAAACTCAAATGCACCCTTTCTACAAGTCCACTGCTGTGATTGTCTCCTATAAGAACTGGAATATGAACTCTGGCAAATGAAATAAAATAACACAGGGGCCAGGAAATAATGAAACAGGAGCATGATGAAGGGACATTCCAGGATTATAACAATGTAGCTAACTTTGCACAGATCAGAACAGGAAGGTAGGAGGAAGCCATTAAGGGGGGGGGGGGAAGCAAGCCTTTAGACTGCAAGTATTATTTTAAGTTTGGAAAAGATTAAGGATATGATAAAGCAAATAATGCAAGAGGCGAAAAGGATTAGAAATGCAGGGAGAAGGGGAAAGTGAAACTAATATTTTAAAAGAATCAAAATCCAAATACAGCTCTTTCTTTTCCGGTCTCAAGCACTTTCTGAACTGCAGGCAGCAATGCAGACATGGCAAAGTCCAAGAACCATACCACACAGTACCAAATGGCACAGAATGGTACCAGTAAGCCCTAATCATAAAGATAAGTTAAGGAGGTAGAATCTAAGTTCCTAGGAACTTCAAATTTTTTTCAAGAAACGCAAGAAGGCTCTAAAGAAGATGCAGACCAATAAAATAAAATTAAAGCCATCGAGGCTTTTGCCAAATTCAAGGCCCTAAAAGGCATCAGTCTCAAGTTTGAGAGACATGCCTCCCCACCCCGTAGCCCGGGCTTTGTTTTTTGTTTTTTTTTTTTTTTTTTGAAGAGACACACTTATTACAACACTGCCAGGGCACCAGGCTGTGCTGGTCTGAGGCTACTAACAAGGTCAAAGTCAAAGCCAAGGCTCATGCTCTGAAAAGTGCCCCAATACCCACAAAGGGTACAAAGTAGAGCCTTCTGTCTGCCAACATGAGGATGGAAGGACTGGTGTGACATCTTGGCTGCTATCTATACAGGGTGGGTGTCCCCTTGTGCTTTTTTGTGCAAATAATTGCAAAACTAATCTATATATTAGAATGTAGAATATAGCTTTTAATTCTGGATGGATTATAAGAAAAAAAAAGTTTATATGACCCTGATGTTAAGAACATTCTCCTTCAAATGGGATGACACTACACCAAAAAGGAAGAAAAGGTTATTCCAGCACACTACTTGGCCTATGTTGAGCAGTATTTAAATACTTATAATAACACTTTTATTTAAATACTCATAATAACATTTAATTTTTAGACTTAACCTAAGGATAAATAAAGGACTTGGTTCTGGCCATGGATCAGAACTAAAACAACCACATAAAAGTAAAAGTACAGCTTAGAGAAACTAGAAACAATAGGTATCCTTCCTTTAGAGAGTGGAGAATAATGAAACACTGCTGAAAGTTAATGGAATAAAAAGGGTTAAGTAACAATGTCAAAATAAAACCATTATAAGAATTAGAAATAACAGAGGCACCTGGGTGGCTCAGTCAGTTAAGCATCTGCCATCAGCTCAAGTCATGATCCCAGGGTCCTGGGATCGAGCCCCACATGGGGCTCCCTACTCAGTGGGGGGACTGCTTCTCCCCCATCCTATCCACCTCCTCTGTATTTGCGTTATCTCTCAAATAAAATATTTTTTAAAAATTAGAAATGATATAATATATAAAAACTATATATTAGTATATATACCAATATATATAATACGTATGTATATATATATTTAAAAATATATAAAACCCTAGAAGAGGCAAAGAATTACTATAAAGGGACGCATCATCTTTCACTTCAGGGAGTCAACAAATACTGTCTAAAGTTAAATTAAGTGAGATCTACCTAAGGGTTATGGGTTAACATTCTAGAAGAACTAGAAGTAAAATTGTTAATACAGGTTCTTGGGAGGATAGAGTATAGACTCAATGCTCTCCATCATGAGTGCTTACAAACTATTTTACCATGTGCATTATAACTTTGATTAAAACAATTTTAAAGTCTGACAAACACATTCCATTGGTGAAGCTGTAAGGTAACAGGCACTCTCATATGTGGGACTATGTACTGGCACAATCCCTGTGGAGGGGAATTGGACACTATTTAGCAAAATCACATATAAATTTGCTCTCTGATCCAGCAATCCCACCTCTAAAAATCTATCCCAATGGTATAATGGTAAAAATATAGAAAGACACATTTATAAGAATATTCATTACAACACCATTTGTAATAACAACACTGGAAGCAATCTAAGCGGCCATCAGTATAAGATTGTTTGAATAACCCATAATCCATCCATCAGAGTACTAACTATGCTGTCCTTAAAGAGAAATGAGGATGATCGTCAGACACTACTAGAAGTGATCTCTCTACAAACTATAAAATGAGAGAAGGGAAGGAGAGAAAAGTGCATTCAGAATGCTACCATTTACCTGAGAAAAGGTACTTCTGTTGGTGTCACTGGAAATCAGCACTTTTGGGATGAGCACTAGGAGATTCAGATACAAGGGTGAGGAGGTTAAATAGAAATGCTATACTCTTGAACCGGAAATATCAGTACGAACAGTCTACCTTTAACACACACACACACTTATTTCCTAGTGCTGACCCCTGGAAAACCCTGGAATAACGGCTGACCTAGTAACAAAAAAACTAAACAAAAAGAGTCCCAAAACCCAGACTATAATCTCTAATACCAATTCCCACCAAAAGGAAGCAAGACTCCTTAGAGAAACAGAGGAACACAGGTCTGGAGCAGGAAAAATAGAAGACAAGCTCAGAACATCTTGTCCTACCAAAAGGCAAGGGAGCTATTTTAAAAACTACTGGGATCAGGATCCTGTCAAAAGGATTCTAGAAGCTAACATGAAGAAGCTGTCACTAGACAAAGATAGGACAAATTAAACATCAGTGAGAACTATGGTAATTCAAATATAGTAAACATGTTTAAATCTATATGTTTAAGTGACTTGGGGGGGAAAAAGCAGTCATCTTTGGAAAATGCCAGCAAACTCAGTTTGAAAAATGAAGGGCATCAAATATTTAATCCTACTTTTCCTGGATGAACTGTACCTCACAGTAACCAAATAGTGGATATGGGCAAGTTTTTCTATATAGCCATACTGTAGCTAGTATGAAGAAATGATAATGTAAAAATCACCATTTTACAGCCCCTAATAAAAAGACCAGAAAGAGAGATAATCAGATATAATGCCCCTACTGATGAAAATACCTATCACCACATTTTAAGTATTCTTGCCAAGAAAAGAACTTGAATCTGATCAAGCAACTAAATCTAACTACCAATTTGTAGGAAATAAAGGTGACAGGACATATTAAAGAGGAGGCAATGTAAACTGCATAGGACAAATAACACACTTCTTCAATAAATAAATTGCAAGAAGGAAAAAAGACACTTACCAACCAACTGCAAAGTATGATCTTACTTGATTTAAGCAAATCAACACTAAAAATATACATAACTAGAAAACTCTGAACATATATGATGATACAAAGGAATTTTTCTTTTTTAGGTGTGATGTCCTTGTTATGTTTTTAAAAAGAAAAGTCTATCTTTTAGAGACACGTATGGCAATATTTAAGAATAAGATAGGACAGGACGACTGGGTGGTGCAGTCAGTTGAGCAACTGACTTGGTTTTGGCTCAGGTCATGATCTCAGGGTCCTGAGATGGAGCCCCAGGTCAGGCTCTGCGCTGCTTAGGATTCTCCCTCTCCCTCTTTCAAGATCTCCACTCTCAGCACCTGGGTGGCTCAGTGGGTTAAGCCTCTGCCTTCGGCTCAGGTCGTGATCTCAGGGTCCTGGGATCGAGCCCCACGTCGGGCTCTCTGCTCAGCAGAGAGCCTGCTTCCCCCTCTCTGCCTCTCTCTACCTACTTGTGACATCTCTCTCTCTCTCTCTATCTGTCAAATAAATAATCAACCTTAAAAAAAAAAAAAATCTCTACTCTCCCTCTCTCTGAAAACGAAACGAACAAAAAAGAAATGAGATATGATAGTCAGAATTTACTTCAAAATAATCCAGGTCTGGAGGACAGGAGGAGTTGCAGTCAGTTATCTATAAATGGAACTAAATAAGCCATACATTAATAAGCGTTTTAACACTGATGGCCATTTGAGGGCTCATTGTACTATTCTCTCTACTTTTGTAGATGTTCAAAATTTCCCTTAAAAAAGTCTTAAGAACAATAATTTTAAGCACCCAGGAAAAAGAAATGAGAAGTTAGGTTAAAAAGACTAGAAGTGGGGATGCCTGGGTGGCTCAGTTCGTTAAGTGTCCGACTCTTGGTTTCAGCCCAAGTCATGATCTCAGGGTTGTGGGATCAAGCCAGGTATAGGGCTCTGTGCTCAGTGTGGGGGTCTGCTTCAGATTTCCTCTCCCACCCACCCTAAATAAAATCTTAAAACAAAACAAAAAAACTAGAAATGAACAGTACCATCAGCTAAACAAAGAAA
Source organism: Martes martes (assembly GCF_963455335.1). NCBI lineage: Eukaryota > Metazoa > Chordata > Mammalia > Carnivora > Mustelidae > Martes > Martes martes. Next base: position 85,461,701 of record NC_137900.1, read on the forward strand.
TATAAATGATGCAAATCTTATGTAGAACTGAATAAAAATTTTCAGATATTGTTTGAGAGGAGAGGCATCAAATGTTAAATACTATTGTTCTTACTCACATGCTCATCTTGTCTAAGTGGACTTTAAGCTTCTTTTCTCCCAGCCAGCAAAAGGAATAATGCTTTGCATATATGAGGATCACAGAACTTCAAATAAATTCAGTAAAATATACAACACATACCTAACATACTCACAAAGAAGCAGCAAATACTTTCTCTGTGGCTTAAAAAAAAAAAACAAAAAAAAACAAAAAAAAAAAAAACAACCTATAAAAAGGAACACTTGCTTTGACCTTGATTCCAGGGGTTCAAATAAGTGTGCCCATCCTCACCAAGCAATGTTAATGACAGCTGCCATTTACTCCACAATCATTTCTCTGCTGAAGGTGAGATACAAGATTGCTTCTCATCCTTACAACAATCCTACAGGTCAATTTATCAGCTTCCTTCTACAAGTTTAAAAACAAAACAAAACAAAACTGAGGCTGAGAAACTTGGGACTCGGACAGGGACTGCGTGTGTCTCCGAGGCTCACATCCCCCCGCTCCTCTCACACGCTGAGCGCAAGAACTATTTGCTTGGAGTCAAACAGCATCTTCCTCTAGATGGGTTTCCTTCCTCCTGTTTATTCAAACAGACTAGGCAAGATCAATGAAACATCCCTGAAACCTTTCCTGCGGCTCAAGTGAGTTCGAAAGTTTATTTTTTTCTCTCTCTAAATCGAACATGGATGGATTTCCCTTCAGCAACCTGGCTCAGCCCACTTTAAGTCTTACTCATTGGCTGAAGTACGCACAATCACCAAGGAGCCCTTAAAGATCTCCTCCTTTCTCACTGCAGACTACAACGCCTTCTCCCAATTATAACTTTCCACTTTTCCTCAGAAAAACCAAACACATTACATAACTGGCCCTCACCTTCCAAACATTCCAAACCATTTATAACTTTGCTAACCTTGGCAAGTCATCTTTGATTCTTCTCTTGCCCCTTACATGTAATTTGTCACCAAGTCCTGTCAATTCTACCTAAAATCTCTCCCCCAATCTGTCCCTTTTCTTTCAACAACCAAAACCCCACTTCAGGCCTTGATCTTCTACAGCATAAACACAGGTCCATAAACCAGCGGTCTCCAATTTTTTTCCGTGCATTCCTTCCCATCAAAAAATTTGAGCATACATCTGATACACATATATTTCTAAACTGTGAGAATGTCTTACTATACTTATACATTTGAAAACACAAAAACAGAAATTTTGACAATTGATATAAAAACAAATAGAAATTCTAACATTTTTTTCGCACCCCAGTGGATCTACAGGCCAGAGTTAGCATAGTTCTATACTAATGCTGCCAGAGTGATCGTCCTAGAAACCCCAACCCGATCGTATTGCATTCCCAATTCAAATCTTTCGGTGGCATCATGTTCCAGTGGCATAAGCTTACTTTTTTCAACTCCATCTCCTCTAGCCCTTATTCACATGTCCTGTATTTCTGCCATACCTTTTACACAGTTCCCTCTGCCTACAAATTCTTTATCTTTGACACCCATGGATTTCTATGTTAACAGTATCTCCAAGAAAAAAAAATACATTCTAAATACTGTAACCAATTTACAAAATGAACTTTGGGAATATAACCTATCTTTTCTATAGGAAGTCAAATATTTTGAACATACCTTTTGTTACTTCCTTTATATGGCTTCTTTTCAAGTCCTAAATACTTGGAAAGAATGGGTATGGATTCCAATAAAAGTCAAGGAGACTAACTTTGTTTTTGTTTTCTTTGGTTTATTTTTCTTCCTTGTTTATCTTTCCATTTCCCAACAAAATCCTTTTAAGCAAAAAGGATGTTGTAAATCCAGAGATTAGTTCCCTCTAGGGCCAGGAAAAAGGCTGAACCTTTGCAACCCACAATGAGAACTCCAGCCAGGAGCTTACACACAGATGTGACAGCCTGAGACACATTTTTCTACAACACTCCAGGTTTTACCTTCCCTGTTTCAACTTCCTAGCTGCTGTGCAAAGCCCTCTGCGTTGACTGCAATGGCTAAGATTAGAATGGAGTTGCACCAATACACTATCCAGAAAAGTCATGAAAATTCAAGTGACTGACTTTGGGCACTAATAATGGGGAGCTCAGTCTCCAACAAGACTCTCATTCCACCACCCCAAGTTTTTGTATGGTCTTCCATGGGGACTCGCAGGGGAACACTGCATGGTGAGAGGAAAAAGAAGAGGCAGTAGTTGGGGGCAGGAGCGGGGGTTAGGTAAATCCCTAGATGAAGGACATCACATTTCAACTTCTGGTCTCATCCCACAGTAGGGAGACAGGTCAGCTCTGCTATGTAACAGGCCTTACAAAACAAGCAAGTCTGTGGTGCACTCTGGTAATGGGATCCCATGATGAGCCGTCCACAAACAAGACTGAAAAAGAGCTATCCTAAGAAGCCAAAGCTGCTTTTCTGTACCAGAAAACAATGCAAAGGGGTTATCCCACTCCCAAGTCATAAAACTTCCACTGGTCTCCCTCCGGGAATGCCTCCTCCCTTAATCAAGTCTCACCTTTCTTTCAGTTCAAGTTTCAACGTCTTCTGAGAAACTTCTCTGTCTACTCTGATTTTTTGTTTTCTACACTATCATTTGGGCCAAATCAAAACCACAATGAGGTACCACTTTACACAAAGTGGTACAATTGCTTTGGAAAACAGTTTTACGGTTTCTTAAACAGAGTTACCATATGATCCGGCAATTCCACTCCTAGGTATATACCCAAGAGAAATGGAAAACATATGTCCACACAAAATGTTCACAGCAACATTTTCATAACAGGGAAAAAGTGGAAACAACCCAAATACCTAACAACTGATGAATAGATGAATAAAATGTGGTTTTATCTATACAATGAAATATTATTCACCAATTAAAAAGTAATGAAATATTTACATGCTGTAACATAAATAAACTTCAGGACCATAATATTAAGTGAAAGACAAAAGATTATATATTGTATGGTTCCATTTACATGAAATGCCCAGAATAAATCTACAGCAACTAAAAGTAGATTAGTGACTGCTCAGGGCTGAGAAGGTTTCCGGGAATGGGAAGTGAATGCTAATGGGTACAAGGTTACTTTCTGGGGGTGATGAAATGTTCTTAAATTGGATAGTAGTGATTGATCACACTTTTGTGAGTATGCTAAAAATCACTTAATTATATATTTTAAAAAAATAAATCTTACAGTATGTTAATTACACCTTAAGTTGTTTTCTAACTGCCATGACCTACAAGGCCCTACTCAGCCCCCGTCTGTATCTCTGACCTTACCTCAAGGCTCTGTCCCATCAGTCACTACCCAAACCTCTGGCCTTCAAGCAGTTCCCAAAATGCATCTAGGGTTTTCTCACCTCGAGGCCTTTGTGTATATATATGCTCAACTCCACCTGAAATGAAAAGTCTTCCCCATTCCCTTTACAGGACAAATGTTTTCTCATGCTCAAAGTCTCCGCTCAAATGTCAGCTCTACAGTAAACCTGTTCTAAAACAGGACACCCGCCCCTGCCTTCTCCCTCGGCATTCCTTTCCTTTCTAGCACATCCACGTGGCTTTATGGGAATTGATCTGTTATTTTTAACCTGTTGGGTCCACCAGACTCTAAGCTCCATGAGAGCAGGAACGAGTATGTGTTATTCAGCCTAATTCTGAATGTCTAACACAATTCCTGGCATGTGCCTAAAAGTGATAATTAACATTTTTATTTCCCTAATATGCCACATCTTCACACATACTGCTTCTCCCTCTATTGAGACTACTGCCACCACCACCACCACTCCCCTCTGCTACCACTCTTGCCCTTTTCACACCTTTACTCATCTCTCCTGTCTCAGCTAAAACACTTTAAAAAAAAAAAAAAAGATTTTATTTATTTATTTGACAGACAGAGACCACAAGTAGGCAGAGAGGCAGAGAGAGAGGGGGAAGCAAGCTCCCTGTTGAGCAGAGAGCCTGATGCGGGGCTCAATCCCAGGACCCTGAGATCATGACCTGAGCTGAAGGCAGAGACTTTAACCCACTGAGCAACCCAGGAGCCCCGCTAAAACACCTTCTTGATGAAGCCTGCTTTCCTTGCTTGAGCCGTCCTGGGAAAACAGTCTCTCCATTTCCTTACCTATTCAGGACTAGCTGAACCTCCACCATAGCACTGATTAGAGTGTATCACACTGGGGTTTTTATTGGTGGGGAGGGGGCCTGGAGGGAGTTTACTTTGTTTTGCATTTCTGTCTCACTACAGAGAGTTTGGGAAACCTTAAAGTGAAGAAAAACCTTTTCATTTTTGTGTCCCTAGCACACAGGCCACTAGTAGGCACATGATACTAATCATGACAATACCAATAATGACTAATATTTTTTGAGTGCTCAAGATGTGCTTCACACCCTTAGTTCTACAGTGAGTGAGAGAATGAATAAACGGATACGCTTCTTGATCACAAACCTCAAAGAGTTCACAGTCTGACAGGGACAGAAGACAGGTATGTTGGCTAATGCAGAATAAATACCACCACAAGGCCAAATGAGCTGCCCTGTCCAGTCCCTATGGCTTCAAATCTTAAAGTATGCTTTTCTCTGCATCCATAAATGTCAGGTTTCCTCAAACTCACTTAGAATACTTCCTTCGATTACTTAAAATCCACTTCCTGCCCTTGGTGCCTGGAAACAATTTCTAGGATGTCACCACAAGCAATATTAAACTGCCACACAGTTTCCTGCTGTATGTCTGCATTATCAGTTAAATTGCTTCATATTAACCACATTCTAGTCCACTGGGATCACTCAAACACTAAATAAGATTTAAACCTACCTGTCGAAGATTGCCAGTTTCCACTGCTCCTTTTATCCCTCCAGATAAAGGTCTGCTCAGGTTTAAAGTTCAGGAGCTTTCCAGGGTGCTACCTGCACACTGGTGACCTTTTCTTTCCCTGCCAAGTAGGTGCTTGGTTTGAAGCTAGACAATGTTCGTTTAGATGAACATGAACTAAAAAAAAGCACTCTTTAGAAATAGTAAGTAATTGGGCACCCAAGTGGCTCAGTTGGTTAAGCATCTGCCTTTGGCTCAGGACGTGATTCCGGGGTCCTGGGATTGATTCCTGCATTGGGCTCCCTGCTCCCTGGGGAGCCTGCTTCTCCCTCTGCCTCTCTCTCTGTCTCTCATGAATAAATAAACAAAATCTCTTTAAAAAAAAAAAAGAAAGAAAAGAAAAAAGTAAGCAATTCTCTGCACAGACCAGGGCAATTAACTTAAAAAACATAAAACCTCTTTCTTCTCAAGAGTACAGGTAGCAAATTGTTCTTATAACTCTATGTACACTCACCTTGGAGCCTCAGTCAGGATCTTCAGATCCAACCACACTTCTTAAATCATTCCATAAACTCTTCCTAAACAACTTTGTATGTCAGGTACCAGGTCTGACAAAGCAAACTCAAGGACAAATAAGACAGTCCTGCTCTCAAGAAGTTTACTCTCCAGTTTAAGACGGTCAAGGAACTGAATTTGGTGCTAGAACAGTGATACACACAAGGGGCCACAGAAACACACGAGGGGCACCTGGCCTAGGATGGGGAAGGAGTGCACAGATGAGGGTCACCTGCTCTAGGCTGAAAAGAAGATGCACAGATGAGGGGTACCGGCCTAGGCTAGGGGTGATTGCACAGATGAGGACAGCTGGCTGAGCTGGGGAGGGGCTGAGAGTGCAGAACCAGGATCGGGGCAGGCTTCCTGGGGACAGCAACTAATCTTAGGCAAATAAACTCCCTTTCTCTCATGAAAAATGTGGTCAGTAGTACCTATATCATTGGACAGTTGTGGGGATTTGATGAAATGGTTCACATAAAGCAGTACCACCATGCCTGACACAGAGATTATGATCAACCGGCCTTAGCTTGAAGTCTGATCAAGCACTATAACTCAACACCTGTGCTAGCAACGCAATCGCTTTATTACTCATCATGCAACAGACACGAGCTGTACGATTACACAGTATTGTTTTAATCAAATTTTATTTAATAAGAGAATGTTAAGTCCTGCTCTTCGCATTAACAGTCTAATTCCTTGATCAAAACTTTCTTCACTTCTTAAAACATACCATTTCTGACATTTCTGGCATAAAATATATGGGTTTTCTTGTTTTTTGATAGAGAAGGTATAAAAGAGAACAATTGCTGAATTTTTAACACAGGCCCAGCAATCATGTTGGATTTATGATTTATTGCTCATTATGACTCTGCAACATAGTCCTCCCCATTATACCCTCAGGGAAACTGAGGGTGAAAGAGGTAGTTTGTGTGAAGTTCCAGTCAGTACACAAAAGAGCTGGAATTTGAACCAGCTCTGATTCCACATCATCAGCCTGACTGGGCCACATAGCATCAGAGATAAGAGGAAACACTGGCGGCCATAGTGCTCTCCTGTTGAGGGGCCCCAGAGTGCTGTGTTCCACCCCCACCCCAACACACACACACACGACTGTCCCTACACAACAGAGCCGACACACTTAGATTTCAACTCAGGCAGCTCAATACCTTGAGCTAATTCTGTTCTTTCCTTTCAGGGTAGAACAGTTAGTGACCAAAGTTCTGTTTCCTCCAAAGACTAGGGGACAGCATCTACGTAGATGGTCCCTAGCCACCTGTCCATCCCCATTCCTAGCTGTGGACAGAAATCAACAGTCACCATAAATCACAACTATTTTTCATAACTTCTCTTCATATTCCCTTTCAGTCCCACCACAAATAAAGCAAACATATTTCCCAAGCCTAAGCTTTTATCCCAGAGCAAGGCAGTTTCAAGATCAAAAAAGCTATTCTTTACACTAATTTCACACCTTAGTAAGTTCCTTCACCCAAGTGCTCAGCTGTAACAGTAATGGGTTCCACAAAACACACTTGAGAAATGTATGTTAACCTGCAACCTTCAAGAGCAAGACGGAGACCTGAGGTCTAGTCATTTGACCTTCCACTGGTTGGATTTTCATGCTGGTTCTGACACTGACAGCCTTATGTCAGGCAAGTTTCTGAACGTCTCTGTAACAAAGGTAAGCATCCTCACAAGCATACTCCGCGACTGTAAGGTGGCTTTTGGAAAGTGTTTCTAAGTGCTATTGAAATTCAAGTTTACAACTCTTTCTTAGAAGCAGGAGCTAAACTTGGAGTACCTCCTTAATCCCAATGCTTTACCAACTATGTCTTTTTACCTCCCAAACCTCTTAAGCTGTTGTTTGGAGCACACTTCTTTCTCCCCTTGTTTCCACAAAATCAAGAATGAACAGTGTGCTCATCCGACTGTTCCATTTTCACTATCATAAGCGAACTTTTCTAGCTTCATTTAGCGGATGTCTCGGGCCTGCCTCCGCACATATGAGCCATTAGTGAATGGGAAGCCTAAGCCAGTCAAGGGACTACCAAGGACGGGCAGGGGCCATGCTGCATGGACATCGACTGGACAAGAGAGACAACATTTGAATAATTATTAGAGTTTGTCCTCAGGGCCCTTCCCCTCTCAAACTTCCCCAGCATTATTCTCAAAGTGCTGAAATAAACACATTCCACAGACTTTCTTGTAAGCAGGTTTAAAGTGTCCTATGAAAGCCGTTTAGGGAAAAGCCTATGCTGTCAACTTTGTTTTTAAGTGCCCTTAAACAATTCTATTACTCACAGAGAAAAGTGAACATTTGTTAGTGATTAGAGATAAGGCATCTCATGTTCTGGAGCTGAGGAAGGGAGAGGCCCAAAAAGGACCTGACGGGAAGGGGAGATAGAGTCTAAAGCAACACACCCAAACTGGACTGCATAAAAGTTGCACTTTCCAAAGTCAACTTCTAGGTAGAAGCAAGGCAACAATGTTTCAATGGGTCCTGAAGTTTGATATATCAGCAATATCCCCAGAAAACGAATCCCCCACCGAGGAACCCAGGTGAATGAATGAGGGAATTTGCCAGATTGGATTTACAAAGCCTCCCCAACCACTATCAAGATCAGGTGCTCAATTACGACACAGAGGCATCTCCCTTCATAGCCTTTGGCCCTTGCTGTGCGGAGACTTTCACAGATAAGAGGTAAAGGAGGAAAGAGAAAGGGGCCTTCCTCCTCAGTCCATCCAGACCTTAAATCCAGGAGTGGCCCCCTCCGAGGACCTCAGGCGACTTTTTGTGGGGACCGCAGGCCGTAAGCAGACCTCTCAGGACCGGCCCAACTCTCAGGGGCGCCCCAAACACACCCATTTGGGGAGTTGCTTCCGGAGATTTCTCACCCTCCCCCCAACAGTTGTGTGAGCGTTTTCAGAGGTTCTGTTATCCCGGGGAGGGGGCCACCTTGTAATCTCTGAGACTCTCGCCCTCAGGTGAGGAGGGGACACCTGACCACCAGAGCCCTTCCACCCCGCGCGCTCCCCGCCCCCGCGCCTCCCTGGATCGCCATGGCAACCGTCCCCCTCCCCGCGTGACGCCGGCACGCGGGGCGCCCCTCAGGCCCCGGCAACAAGTCCCCCGCGCCGCCCGCGGCCTGCAGCCCTCTCCCGGCCTCGCCGCCCCGCGCCCGGCCCGGCACCGCCCGGCCGCACTCACTTGATCCTGGAGCCCATGGTCCCCGGGCCTCCTCATGGGCCCGCGGGCCCCGCTCGGCGCTGCGCTGCAAGCCCGCCCGCCCGCGGCCGACCGGCCTCCCTCCGGCGCTCTCCCCGCCCCTTCCTCCCTTCCCTCAGGCTGGGCCCGCCCGCTCGAGGCTCGCTCCCTCGTCGCCGCCGCCGCCGCCTCCCGGGGTTAATGTACTCGCTCCAGCCCGGCGAACGCCATGGTCGCCGGCGCGCGTACCCGGCGCGCACCGCCCCCTCCGCCTCTCACACCGCCGCCTCCTTCTGCCCGCGCCGCCGCCGCCGCCACCCGCGGGGGCTGCCGGGAAGTGTAGTCCGCTCGCGGGAGGCGGGGCCGCCTGAGGGCTGTCGGGGACCGGAGCGGCTCCTCAGTCCGGGGGGACTCGCGGAGCTGGGCGCGCCGTTTCCCCGAGGTCCCCCGAAGACTTCCACCCACCGTGCTCCCATACCTCTTCCTACAGAGAGTGGGGAATACACCCTCATCCTATGGAGGCCCCCGAGCTCACCTGAAGAAACCTCCACCCGTTCCAACGCTATGAGTCCTCCCGCCCAGTAGCTTTGGCGTTCAGATGTCTCCCACTCAGGCCTCCGGGAAAACACAAGTTTTCCCTTTTTTAAATGCCACCCATACCTTCCAGTAAGGAAGCCACTTATGTTAAGCCGCTGCGGCTTAAGGGAGCCTCTTCTCTATCACACTACACACTTCCCCAGCATGGTGCTTGACAGAAGCCCCTCCCTCTTCCCTTAGATCTTTCAGGAGAGGGGCACCTGGGTGGCTCAGTTGGTTAAGTGTCTGCCTTCCGCTGGAGTCATGATCTCCTGGTCCTGGGATGGAGCCCCACATCAGGCTTCCTGCTCAACAGGGAGTCTGCTTCTCTCTCTCCCTCTGCCCCTCCGCACTGCTCTTTCTCTCTCTGAAATAGACAAATAAAAACCTTAAAAAAAAAAAAAATCTTTAAGGAGACCTCTCATACCCACAGGAGCACTACCGGAGGCTTCCTACTACCTATTTAGTGGCTCTGTTCTGCCCTACCCTTGAGGACTTCTGCCTCTCTATATAAGCCATTATAGGGGCTCCAATTCAGAAAGGTCATGTCATGGTAATAGTCCCTGATAGAGAGTAGTAACTCAACGCGAATTAATGTGTTTGAGTCAAGCACCAACCTGCTACCTGCCTCCTCTCCTTCCTGGGGTTCACCTTCAGGAACACCCCAATATCATTTCCTCTAGGCCTGGGGGAATCACAAAGGAAGCAATAAAGAAGGCTGCCCTTAGGACCCACCATTCACTGAGTGGGTGAGTGTTATCCCTGAACCAGGCTCGGCTGGTTCTCTACTATTTCCCCTGCAGGGTTAGCACCACTCCTCACAATCATCTTGTGTGTTTCCACCCCCCCCCCACACACACACATCAATTTCACAAAGAGGAAAGGTTACATAACTTGCAACTGCTGGAGCAGAGATTAGCATCCAGGCCGAATAATTTCAAACACATGTGACATAGTTGCGCTGTAGGATGGCACCTTTGACCACAAGTCAGAAGACATAGTAGGTTCATGGTTCACTTTTGAAAATAATCCTTTCTTCTCCTTCTTCCTCTTCTTCTTTTACGATTTTCTGTTCTAAAATGCCATTCATTCCTTCTGCCATTTTAGTTCTTGTAAATTCCTGAGATGTCTCCCCACCCCTCAATCACTACAGTTACTGGTCCTAGGTCCCGGCTAAGCAGGTAGCAAAGAAAACAAGAACTGCCTCTTTTGGAGTTATATTCCATGTAAAGGTAATTTCTCTCCTTTGCCTGTGCCTTGAGATTCTTGAAAGCAAAGAATGAACTTTATTGAATTAAAGCAAAAACATTGAAAATCCAAACCACCATTTTGAATTCCAAGTCTTTTGCACCCAGACAGCAACACTGACTTATAAACACCCCCAGGAGCAAAGCTCTGCTAGACAGACAGGGCCTCTGTGGTGTTTATTCACCTTGTTTTCTATGAACACTCTCCAAAGAACAGTTGTTATCAAGATCTTCCCTGGAATGAACAGCCAGTTCAAAAGCTCTGAGCAGGAGACTATAAATAAAACAAAGTTATTTGGTGGAGGGCAAAGCTGGCTCCTTTTCAAAGGAGGTTGTAGCCATCCTGGCCACAAAAATGTCTGGGTGCCTGCTGGGTGGTGTGTGTGTGTGTGTGTGTGTGTGTGTGTGTGTGTTGGAGGGGGAGACTGGAGGTGGTTTTGGGGGGTTATCTATCTGTCCAGGTGGCCTCTAGACTGCAGGGTGGTCTGGGGAGAGAGCATTGAGCTGGGAGTTAGGATACTGACTTCTAATGCTAACTGCACCACTGCCTAGCAAAGCAATTTAAAGGAAATGATTAGAAAATTGCCTGCTTCAGTTTCCTCCTCAGTAAAATGGCTAGAGAGGATGAGGAGGAGCTCACGTCATAAGAGAGGGTATAATGCAAAAGTTAAGAGCCCAGGATCGGGAGCCATACTTTGTGGTTGAATCTCAACTCTACCTCTGACTAAATGTGTGCCCTTGGGTAAGTTATTCACTCTCTGTGTGCCTCAGTTTCTCTGTCTGTAAAATGGAAATTATGGTCATAGATCTTACTGAGTTGACATGAAACTTAAATGAGTACATGACACCTAAGAGTATTTAAACAGTGACCAGCTTATAGGAAGCATGCAAAAATTAACAGTAACTATTATATGCACAACTTAACACAGTTTTGCTTTTCTTATTAATAATAATAATCTTCATAACAAATAGTCCTGTACTTAGATTCAGGAGACCTGAGTTTCCAACCTAGAATATAATTGTTTACATCGTGGGTCAGAATTTAGTTCAGCTGTAAATGTTAGAAGCCTGAAATAACAGTGACTGAAAAGAAAAAAAAGAGTTTCTCTTTCACCTAAGGTTTGGGGTTGAATGTTCCAGAGCTGGTATGGCAGTTCTGTAAATCATACCATAAGACTTGAGGCACAGAAACAGGACAGGGCGGCTGATTTGGCCTTGTGGTAGTATACCTGTCTTCTGTTTCCATCAGACTCTTTGGGGTTGGCGGCCCAGAATTCTATGTTATCGTGTGCTTATTCTCCCAATAAGCTTCTACCTTGTGGTCCAGAACAGCTACTTGAACTCTAGCCTTCTAATCTGCAACCCAGCCAGCAGGAAGAGTGTCATGCCCAATCCCAGCCCCTAATCTTTAAACACACTTCCCTGGAGTTTCTCACACCACTTCCACTTACGTTCTATTGGCCAGAACTTAGTTATACAACCACATCTCATTAAGGAAGTATAGCCCTTTTTTCAGACAATAATGTGCACTGCCAAAGGGGGTCATTTCCCGGGAAGAAAGGGAGAAAAAAAGGGACACCTGGGGGCTCAGTGGGTTAAGCGTCTGCCTTTGGCTCAGGTCATGATCCTAGGGTCCTGGGATTGAGTCCCACATGGGGCTCCTTACTCAGCAGGGAGCTTGCTTCTGCCTCTGCCTGCCACTCCCCCTGTTTGTGCATGTGTGCGCTCTCTCTCCCCGACAAATAAATAAATAAAATCTTTTTTAAAAAAGAACGGGAGAAAAGATATTGTAAGACAACTGGCAGTCTCAGCCAAGCACCTTGGGCAAGTCACTGTATTTCTCTGGGTCTCAGTCTCCCTATATATAAAGTAAGAGAATCAGGGCAGATGATCCCTCTTCAAATCCCTTTTCAGGGGTACCTGGGTGGCTCAGTTGGTTCAGTGTCTGACTTTGGCTCGGGTCATGATCCCAGGCTCCTGGGATTACCCTGCCGGGGGCTCCCTGCTCAGTGGGGAGTCTGCTTCTCCCTCTGCCCCTCCTCCCTCAAATAAATAAATACAATCTTTTTTAAAGAAACCCTTTCCAGTTCTAAAATTCTATAATTCAGTTTTATAAACCTAGATGAATCAGATGTTATTCAAATAAAAGGAGGCCTCTCTGCCAAGTACATGGGATAATCAGTTGTTGGGATTGAAACCTTCCGGTGATGAGAAGGGGTTTAGGAACTTTGCCTTCTGGCCTGTTGTCAAAATAGGCTAAGCATACCTAGCAGATAAATAATCCCACAGTGTGTGCAATACCACCCGCGCAGACATTCATGCTCCTGTTTCCAAGCTTGCCCTCACTCTCTGTACCTGTTTGGGTTTTTCTGGTTAGGATTTTGAGAGCTGTTATCTATTGAGGGAAGGATAGCAACCCCAAAGATCTCTAATACCTCATTAACGATACTGTATGAAGCAGCAGGACACATAGGCCAGTGGTATGTTGTTCCTGGTCCACTTAGGCATGATCATATATTTTTTTTAAAAATTGGGATAAAATTCAAATGCCATAAAAGTCATCATTTTAACATGTGCAAGTCAATGCTTGTAAATATAGTCACAAAGCTGGACAACTATCATCACTACCTAACTTCGTAACACTTCATCACCCCAAAAAGAAACCCTGTATCCACTAGTGTTCACTCACCTTTTCTGTCCACGCACCCTGGCAACAATGTATCTTCCTGTCTCTATGCAATTGCCTATTCTGGGTATTTCATATAAGAGGAAACACATAATCATGTGTCCATTCTGCCTGCTTTCTTTCACTTATCATAACGTTTTCAAAGTTCATTCATGTGGTACCACCTGTCAGTACATCATTTTTTTTGACTACCATGTAACATTCTATTGTGTGGATGGGCCACATTTTGTTGTTGGTGGATGCTTAGGTTGTTTCCACTTTTTGGCTATGATGAATAATGTTGCTCTGAACATCCACGTACAAGTTTTTGTGTGGAAGTACATTTATAATTCTCTTGGGCGTTGTGGCTATGCTCTTTGGAAAGAATCCACAGTTCATTAATAGGGGTGCTGCTGCCCTTACCCAAAAAAGGAGGAGTTATGTAATGAAATAAGTTTGGGATATGCAGAATCACATCAAGTTAGATAGGTTTGGGGCACCTGGGTGGCTCAGTACGGGTTAAGGCCTCTGCCTTTGGCTCAGGTCATGATCCCAGGGTTCTGGGATTGAGCCCCACATCGGGCTCTCTGCTCAGCCGGGAACCTGCTCCACCCCCCACCCTCTGCCTGCCTCTCTGCCTACTTGTGATCTCTGTCAGGTAAATAGATAAAACCTTAAAAAAAAAAAAAAAGAAAAGTTAGATAGGTTTATTCCCCTGAGCATCTCATCAACATTTATGTAGCAAAGTGCCCCGTAGATCTCCTTGGAGGAGAGCATATGCCTTCCCAGTAGTAAGCAAATGGACACTGGAATCAAGCCTTTCCAAGGCGCTCATGGAGTGAATTTGGAGAACGTTTCTTAAACTCTCTGAGCCTTAGTTTTCTCATTTTAAATAAGGGAATGATAATACCTACCTCAAGAAGATGAAATAAAGAATGTAGGATTCCTGCTGTATACATTTAGAATTCAATAAGTGGAAATATTATTGTGCTAAATTGTCAGATTGATAAAGACAGAAACCACATCAGGCTTATCCATATCTAAACCTCAACATCTAGTACAGAGCCTGGCAGGAAGGCAGTGATCAATAAATATTTATTGAATGAATAAATAAATGACCTCAAAACCCTCATTTTGAGCCTCCTCTCCTAGAAATAATAAGCCACAGAACATGGGGTGCCCTGGTGGCTCAGTCATTAGGTGTCAGCCTTTGGCTCAGGTCACGATCCCAGGGTTCTGGGATCTAGCCCTGCATCAGGCTCCCTGCTTCACAGGGGGACTCCTTCTCCCTCTCCCACTCCCCCTGCTTGTATCCCCTCTCTGTCAAATAAATAGGTAAGATCTTTCAAAAAAAAAAAAACTTTAAAAGGAACAAATAAAATCTTTTTTTAAAAAAAAGTAAGTCGCGGGATGCCTGGGTGGCTCAGTTGGTTGGGCGGCTGCCTTCAGCTTAGGTCATGATCCCAGCGTCCTGGGATCGAGTCCCACATCAGGCTCCTTGCTCGGCGGGGAGCCTGCTTCTCCCTCTGCCTCTGCCTACCACTCTATCTGCCTGTGCTCTCTCTCTCTCTAACAAATAAATAAATTTAAAAAAAAAATAAAAATAAAAAAAGTAAGTCGCAGAACAAGATTTGGGAAATGCTTTCTTCCTTAAATTTGAACTTATTGTATTAAATTAATAAATTTCTTTACCTTCTATGTTTTATATTTTCTTTTTATTTTTTAAAAGATTTTATTTATTTATTTGACAGACAGAGATCACAAGTAGGCAGGGAGGCAGGCAGAGAGAGAGGGGGAAGCAGACTCCCTGCTGAGCAGAGAGCCCGATGCAAGGCTCCATCCCAGGACCCTGGGATCAGGAGGCAGTGGGCTTAACCCACTGAGCCACCCAGGAGCCCTTATTTTCTTTTTAAACTTGTGATAAAACACACATAACATAAAACTTACCACTGTTGCCATGTTTAAATATACATTCAATGGCATTAACTGTATTCAGAATATTTTGCTACCATTGCCACCCTCCATCTCCAGAACTTTTTTCCAAATCTCCCCAAACTGAAACTCTGTACCCATTAAGCAATGACTCCCCATTCTTCCCCCCGCCAGCCCCTGGCAACCACCAGAGGCTTTCTGTTTCTACAAGTCAGACTACTTTAGAAACCTCGTGTAAGTGGAATCATACAGTACTTATCCTTTTGTGACTGGTTTACTTCATTTAGCACAATGTCCCCAAGGTTCATCCATGTTTTGTTTTGTTCTCTTTTGCTTAAGTGGGTCCCATGCCTAACCCGGGGCTTGAACTCAGGACCCCAGGATCAGGAGTCCCACACTCTACTGACTGAGTCAGCCAGGTGCCCCAAGGTTCATCCTTGTTGAGGTATGTGTCACAACCTCCTTCCTTTCCACTGTATGTATGCACTACATTTTGTCTCTCTGTTCATCTGTCCACGGACTCTCAGGTTGCTTCCACCTGTTTGGCTGTTATGAATAATGCTGCTATAAACATGGATGTAGAAATATTGCTTGAGTCCCTGCTTTCAGTTCTTTGGGGTATATACCCGGAAGTAGAATTGCCAGATCATAGGGTTGTTCTATTTTTCATTGTCTGAGGAACCGCCGTACTGTTCCATCATGGCCGTGCTATTTTACCTTCCATCAGCAGGGCCGGAGAGTTCAAATTTCTCCACATCCTCACCAACACCTGCTGTTTCTATTTCTTCATAGTAGTCATCCTCTTGGGTGTGAGGTGGTATCTCATTGTGGTGTGTTTTTTCTTTCTTTTTAATATATTTATTTCTTTGACAGAGAGAGAGAACATGAGCTGGGGGGAGGAGCAAGAAGAGAGGGAGAAGTGGACTCCCTGACGCAGGACACGATCCCAGGACACTGGGATCATGATCTGAGCTGAAGGCAGATGCTTAACTGACTGAGCAACCCAGGCATCCCCTCGATATGGTTTTGATTTGCATTTCCTTAAGTATAGCAATGCTGAACATCCTTTTGTGCACTGACTGGCCATGTGTGTGTCTTCTTTGGAGGAACGTCGATTCAAGTCCTTTTCTCATTTTTTAAATCAGGTTGTTTGTTGTGTTTCTATCATTGAGTTACAGGAGTTATTTATATATTATGGATTTTAACCTCTTGTCTGATATGTGATTTGCAAATAGAGTCTCCCGTTCTGTGGATTGCCTTTTCACTCTGTTAATAGAATCCTCTGATGCAGAAAAATTTTAAATTGTGATGTAGGGGCGCCTGTGTGGCTCAGTGGGTTAAAGCCTCTGCTTTCAGCTCAAATCATGATCCCAGAGTCCTGGGATCGAGCCCCGCATTAGGCTCTCTGCTCTGCAGGGAGCCTGCTTCCTCCTCTCTCTGCCTGCCTCTCTGCCTACTTGTGATCTTTGTCTGTCAAATAAAGAAATAAAATCTTTAAAAAAATTGTGATATAATCCAATTTACCTATTTTTCCTTTTGTCGCATGTAGCTTTAGTGTCATATCCGAGAAATTATTTTCCAAACCAATGTCACAAAGCTTTCTCCTATGTTTTTTTCTATGAGTTTTATAGTTTCAGTTCTTACATCTAGGTCTTTGATCCATTTTGAGTTCATTTTTGTATATGACGTAAGGTAAAGGTCTTTACCTTCTTTTTTTTTTTAGAAATTTTATTTAATTTTTTGAGAAAGATAGCAAGCACGCATGTGAGCGGTGGGCAGGGGGAGGGGACAGAGGGAGAGGGAGAATCTTAAGCGTGAAGCCTGAGAGAAGGCTTGATCTCACGATCCTAAGATCATGCATGACCTGAGCCGAAATCAAGAGTCGGAGGCTTAACCCCCTGAGCCATCCCCCTATCCTAGGGTCTTTACCTTATTTTGAGGGCTAAAGGTGCTTGAACCTGTCCTGTATTAGTAACCTCAGCCAGAAGGCTCACCTGCTCTCTGATTATATGGTGCATTATCTTACTATAGTTTAATAATACTACCTTGTAAATACTTAATAGTTTATATCTTTCCAACTGCTCAGTAATCAGGGAGAACCGTCATCCTTGCTTGCTGATACACAGCTGGCTAAAGTAACTTCCCTGAGATGAAACAGCTAGAAAGTGGAGCCAGACCTCAGCTCAGTTGCCCCAGCTCCCACTTGTGGATTTATTTCTTAAGATACAGTGTTTTATCTTGCTGTGGTTTTCCTTCATTGATTAATTCATTAATTCATCAAATATATTATTTTTCTTAGTGGCATTAATAACTTAACATTGTTTTAAAAAAATTTTTAAAGACAAGAATAAATAGCGCACATAATCCCTTCGTAGGCCTTTCCTAGTTCTACATGGATGTGAAATGATGTGCTTAAGTCTTTTCTTGTGGAACCTAAGAACATAGGCCCTGGAGTCAATCACTAACTAGCAAGTCACTAACCTCTCTCAGACTCAGTTTCCTCATCTGTAAAATGGGATAATAGTACCTTCTTCCTCGGGTCATTGTGAGAACTGAATGTGTTAATGCGTGTGAAGTACATAGATTAGCGTTGCATTTAGTAATGGCTCAATGTGTGCTGTTATATAGTTGTCTTCTTGATAACGGACCCCCAACAAAAGACAAATTCTAAGGAAGGCCAATGAGAACTGATGATTTAAGGCTTTGATTCCTATAATTAGCTATGGGCGTCAGTACCACCTGTGGTGCTTGTTTGTAATAAGGAGTCCGGAGTTCTGGTCCGGGAAATTCTCATTCAGAAGTGAAATCAGAGGCTCTGTGTTTTAACAAGTTCTGCAAGTGATGTAGAGCCACAACCAGGTAGGGAACTACTGATTTAAGCCTTACCCAGATGCCAATAAGGATTGAATTCCCATTAGTACCGACAGAGCCTCAGCAGGCCACCTGCTCCTCTCCCAAGATTCAGCAGCCTCCGGCTCCTTTGGATCCTGCATTCCACCTGCTGGCTTTCTGAGATAGTCAGGGTATGTGGCTGAGCTTTGTTAGTACTTGGAGACTCAAGGGAGGTGTCATCAACAAACCATCCACTCATGTACCAAATTCCTCCTACGTGCCAGGTCCTGTGTTAAGGACTGCTTCCTGCTCCCAGCTGAGACCCATCCCTCTCCTCCACCCCTGCAGTGTAGCATTCAGCAAACATTCCTAGTGAGCTTACTGTGTGTGTGGTCCCCACGCCTGTGCTAAGGATACATCTATAAATGAGATGGTCAGTAGATGAGACACAGTGCAGAGTCTGGCCTGGTGTGTTCGCCTTAGCCACCTTGCTTATTCCTGATGTCTCATGCTGGACACCCGCAAAAGCACCTCTGTGATCTTGAACTTGCTTCTAAGACCCTTGCCTTGCCCCTGGTCCTCTAATCTCTGGGCTGTCTAGCTCATTACCTTGCAATGTGTTCTTCCACACTCCCCCTCTCTGCAACTTGAGGATCTGATATGTACATTTCCTGCCCAGCCCTGACCTTGGTGCTTCTGAGGCCAGTTTGGGTGTTAATCCTCCTTGTCAGGACTTCTAGGACCCCTTGTCCTAGAGCTGCTCCCGTTTCCACCTGATTGACCCAGGCTTCTAGGCAAGACTCAGGCCTGAACTCCAGAGGTACAGTCCTGTTCCTCTATTCCGTGTTGAGGATAGCAACCACGTACCTCTACCCTTTCTGAACTGAGCTGGAGAGTTTACAGGACTCTGCCCAGTTGTACTCTTGGACACTCACCAGTTTTCCTTTATTTAACACTTTTTTCCCCATATGCATTTACATATATTATTACTATATATATTATATATTATTTTTCCCTATTTATTTCGACCAACTACCCTTTCTCCTAAACTAATACCTCCCCTAATCATTTTAGTGTTTTGGTTGTGAGCAGAAAATCAGTTGAATTCTTAAGCTTCCATCCCAACATACCTCCCATTTCCCAAATCAGGGCACACAAAATGAGTGACAGTGATGACCTGCCTAGCATCTGAGTAAAGATTAAGACCCCTGTTCTCTAACCTCTTAGCCTGACCAGAGTTTTCATTGGTCAGAGTGGCCATGACCTTGAAGAGGAGATCCTCTGACCCCGTTCAATGATGGTGTTGTTTTTAATTTGTAGTAGCTTTCTGAGGGTCTCAAAGGAGATTCTACCTCCTAAAAACAATGACCCTCCTGTGATCTCTGCTCCCAGGAGTGAAAGTCCTGTCTCTTTAGGAGTGATAGGGAGAGGGGCACCTGGGTGGCTCTGTCAGTTAAGCACCTGCCTTCAGCTCAGGTCATGATCCCGGAGTCCTAGGATTGAGACCCAAATCAGTTTCTCTTCTCAGCAGGGAGCCTGCTTCTCTTTCTCCCTCTGTCTGCCACTTTCCCTGCTTGTGCTCTCTGTCTGTGTCAAATTTTTAAAAAAGGAAAGAAAGAAAGAAATGATAGAGGGAGCATCACATGGTAGTTTGGGCACACATCGCCTGGGGTTGGATCCTGGCCCTGTTAGTCCAAATTATGTAACCTTAACTTAGTTTCCTCATCTGGAGAGTGAAAATACTGTTAGTACTCACTTCACAGTATGGTGATGAGGATAAAATTATTATATCCATAAACACTGAGGACCCAGGGACAGTAACTACTTGATAAATGCATTATTATTATCATAGGGACAATTGGTGGTCACTGACCACATCATTCCCAATCTTTGTAACACCCCAGAGAGGTTGGTACTATGAATACATATTTTCCAGGAGGGAAGGTGATTTGCTCACAGACTCCCAGGCAAAAGCAATGAGAGCTCATAGTAGAGCTCAAGGGCCATCTGATTCCCAAGCTGCCTCTTCTTCCAAGATAACTTCTACCATGCTCCATTCTCTCACCCTCTCTCTCTCTTAGCTCAGCTAAAAATATCCAGAACAGCATCCTCATCGGCTAATATGCATACTTTTTTTTTTTTTTTTTTTTGCCTTTTGAACGTTATCAGTTCATTCAAAGAAAAGGCTCCTGCTTACATGAAGGAAAGAGCTGAGCTGCTCCTTTCCTTCCAAGAAAACTCATTGGAATGCAGAAAAGGGAGCTGCCTGTTGAAACCCCTCTGCTTCCAAGCTTGTGTCCCTAGCTGGATGGCAGCATAGCAGAGCGGGAAAACAAACTCCCCTCATCCACACACTCCCACCACATTTGAGCTGGTCGACTTCCCACAAGTCCCTTCCCACTGCCCCGAGAGCTGGTCTCCTGGGCTGTTCCGCTGAGCTTATAGGAGCGCTGGCCTTACAGAGTTCTGGTGAGGATTAAATGAGATAACCCATGGAGCCTGGCATGTAACATGGGGCCCCTCAGAAGCTGAGAGCTTCCGTGACGTAGGCGGTATGAATGGAGTAAATCACCAACATTCGCAGGAGAGGCAGGACAGCCTAGTGATTAAGCACGGGGGTTCTGCTTCCAGGCAGGGGATGGCTTAGACCCCAGCATGTACCATGCTCTGGTTCTCCGACAGTTTCTTTCTCTCCCCAAGCCTCGGTTTTCCTGGAGTAAAAAAGATATAATACGTATAAAGAGCTCAGTAATGAACGGTGGCTGCATTCACAGCAAGCCTCCCCAACCAGATCATCTCTCTAATAGCAGTGGAAGTAATTGATTTCTGCTTCTAGGGCAACGCACACACGGACACCACAGAGTGTGCATCCTGGGGCAGCTCCGGGCAGCTAAAGCCAAACTGTCTGCCCCGAATTCTCCTGCTGGTAATGTGGCTGATGACAGCTTAATGGACTCTTTACCCTTGAATGCTAAGGAGAAAATAACTCATAGCATTATAACATATGAATGTAATATGTTGTTTTTTTTTCTTGAGCAACGTAGAGAGAAATTCAAAAACATATGTGGACTTGAGTCTGCACCCTGAACCTCCCTCTTCCTGGCCCTGTCTGTATGGGGGAAAAGATCGAGCCATTGCAATCACCCAGATCATTCATGTTTGTAAAATATAGCCATATCTCTGTGTGTGTGTGTGTGTGTGTGTGTGTGTGTGTGTTTTCCTAAATGATCTGAGTCTAACAAAACAGAATATGTATTTGGTTATAAAGACAGGACTGTGAATGCCCCTAAGATATTGATTTTCCAGGGGCAAGCCAGTTCCTCTTGGAATGGATGGGTAAATGTACACATTCCCGCATGCTTGTGCACACACACACACACACACACCACACACATACACACTCACACTCTTTGTCATCATGGGGAAGCTGGTCCAAGATCCACCTGCACAAATTTCAGAAAGGCTTGCCATCCTGACTAGACAGATGGGGGCCCCTCACTGTGGGAAGTTAAAACTTTCTTTAGCCTCCCAGTCCGAGGGAGTGGCAGTCATGGGATCCTCCATTAGACTGAGGGGCTGGGCAGGAGGGGAGGACGGCGAGGAGAATTACGTGAGAGAGGGGCAGATCAGAGACTTGAAGAGTCAGGGTGATCCAGGTTCAAATCCACCATCCTGACTTTGGGCAAGTCTCTTCCTCCTGCTGGGGCCTCAGTTTTCCCAGCTGTGAAATGGGTTTCATAACAGCCAGCTTACACAGTGTTTGAGAACGGATAATAAAGCAGATAAAGGCCTGGCATGAGGCACAGTGCCAGGCTGAGGGTAGAGCCGGGGACAAGGTGGCTCTTCTCCCTTGGAAGGAAATCCAGGCCAGGCAGGAGTTGTAAGGAGTCCCAGCTACCAAACAGCGTAGGCAATGTCCTTTCCAGCCACCCAGAGCCTTGCCGAAAAGGAAGTGTGTGGAAGCACGACTCTCCATCTGGCTAATGTTCACTTGTGTTTCCTACTGGAGAGCATCGCTTTTTTCACCTCACCTGGTTTGTTTACCCAAACAAGCTGCTCATTAACAACACGAATTGCATTTTTTGCAATTCTGTTGACAGCACAAATGTCTGCAGTCAGCTTGGGAGTTTGGTGGGAACTGTCGCCGGATCCCACTCAGCCCAGCTAGCACAGCTTCTGAGGAAAGAAATCGAGGCCACTCTGGGGTCTGGGGCAGGGGCAGGGGGCCTGGCCTGGGCCGCTGGCAAGTCCAGCCCAAGGTCTCCAGCCCCTGAGTGGAGACAGCCCTGGGCCTCCTGGGAGAAACAAGGCACTTTCCAGAAAACAAGGAGACAGATTTTCAAGTGAAGGGGGAGGAGCCAGACATGAAAGAGTGGATAAAACCCCAGGCAGAGGTAGAGATCAGGCAGGCGGGAGGCTGGGCCTCCAGCAGAGAGACCCTCAGGGGCTTCCCTTGTGGACTCAGCAAAGCCCACAGTTCGGCTGCCTTCGGCACCTCCAGCAGCAAGAAGCGGATGAGAAAAATAAAAAATAATTATCCCCCTTCTTGGTTTGGCCCCAAAAGGCTGAGTTCAATCTGGTTTGCCAAAGCACTAGTTTCTCATCTCTGCTGCTCAAGCAGGGAGAAAGATGAGGTTATTAATGTGTGTGTTCAGTTATTTCAAATGATTGCCCTCAGAATGCTTTCTTTTCTGATCATTTCCTCATTCAGCAAGGTTCTATTGAGGACTCACTGCTCGCTATGCAACTGTTGCCAAGGGATATGGAAGTGAGAAAAGACACAGCCCCTGCCCTCTTGGACTTGGCAATCTAGTGAAGGGAGTGATTATTAAATTACATGACAAATAATTGCAAATCTTGTTGAGTTGAAAGAGGGAGAAGTCCAAGATGTTAAGCAAACAGGGGACCTGACCTCTGGCAGGGACAATCAAAAGCATCTTCCTGAAAAAGTGAACTTCAAGTTGACACTCCAATTAATAGGAGAAGTAATCGAGCCCAGGAGTGGCAAGAGGCAATGGACCTACCCGTTTGGTCTCAGATTTCATCAAAATCCCAAAGAAAGTCTTTGGGTTCCTATTCTAAGGGAAAGCTTGCACAGAACCTGGGAAGTAGATGGTACCTGCCTTACTATTTGAGGTAAACTCTAGGAGGCAAGGATCCGGTCAACACCATGGTGTGGGGCCTATAGTACACACGCATACATATTTGTTCATTGAAAAAGCAGGGGCTGGGATGGGGGATGAGGATTCCATGCAGGGAACAGCATGTACAAAGGCTAAATATGTGCCTATCCCTCTTCTCTCTTGTGAGTGTTAATAATAAATCAATAAATAATACTGTTTAATATGTACCTGCATATGTATACATACATATATATATATATGTATTATGTATGTATACACACACACACACACACATACACTAGGGTTCAAGCTAACAACATCTCAGTGAGATTAGGATATCATCTTCACAGCTAGGGAAATTCCAAATTCAGGGTTCTTCCATGATGATAAGTCACAATTCGCTCCTGCCCCACTCCCCGCCTTGGCAGACCAAGTTCTTAACACAGGTGTTATCTCAAGAATGGGCAACGGCAGTCATCGACTGTGCCCAGAGGTAGAACAGAAAATACTGGTCTTCCCCCTCCTTACTAGGGAATCAGGCATTTCTCATTGTGGCCTCTACTTTCCCCACCCGCCTAATGAATGACTGATTCATTTTTTTTAAGATTTTATTTATTTATTTGACAGAGAGCGAGATTACAAGTAGGCAGAGAGGCAGGCAGAGAGAGAGGAAGGGAAGCAGGCTCCCTGCTGAGCAGAAAGCCCAATGCGATGCAGGGCTCGATCCCAGAATCCTGGGATCATGACCCAAGCCGAAGGCAGAGGCTTTAACCCACTGAGCCACCCAGGTGCCCCAACTGATTCATTTTATATGGCCTCCTGATCCAGCCTAAAGTCAAGAGGAATAAGATAATAATAACAGCAGAAATGTATGGAGAGCTTACCCCATAGCAGGCACTGGTCTAAGTATGTTACTCGTATTAACCCTTTTAATCCTCCTCATGGATGACGGTAGCCATCATACCTCCCCCGCCCCGCATTCCTGCTCAACCCTTTCTGGTGGTGGGTCAACAATTATCAACACCTGTGCACCAGCCAATGCATGTATGTTATTTCCTTTAATCCCCACATGAACCACCAAGTGCGCAGTGGCTCTTTGCCCCATGTGCAGAGAGGGAAAGAGAAATGACTCATCCCAGGCTCCTGGGTTAGAGAAGATCTTGAACCCAGGTCTGCTGGATTCCAAACTACAGGTGCTTGCCCCAACTGGCAAGTCAGGCAGGATTCTAGTGCAAAGAGCACAGAATCTATAAAAAACAAGCAAACAAACAAACAAAAAACCTCAGTCCCTTCTTTGTAGCCCCCCTTTTGCCCATTCTATTGTCTCCCGCAATTCTCACCCAAATAATCTATCCACAGTGGTATCTTCGCCTGCACACGGTGGGGAAATGCTAAGAAAATGTGGGAGAAAGAGCATCCAGCCTCAACTTCGATCCTTTCACTTGAAAATGGAAATAAAAATCCCTAAATCCTAGGATTATTTAGCAGATTAAACAAGATCATGTCTCTTAAATACTGGGCACACAGAGGCATGTGGGAAATCCTTCTTTGCTCCTTCTCCCAGCTTGTTCTTCCCCGTCATTCAGACAGTCCTGCTTTGTGCCAGTCCGTCCACTTCCTGTGGGCACCCAGTCTCACCATCAGCCAAGTCAGGATGTCCCTTGAGGGCAGAAACATTGCCCTCTGTTCCAGTTTCCTCTGGGCATTGTAAGGTGCTGTGTACACCTACGGCCCCATACAAATAATCACTAATAGTGGTAATAAACCACTCGGCTTTCATTTGCCGCCAAGCACAACGCATTCTGACACGTCTCCCTGGAAAGGCAAGCCCGTGGCTGCACAGACATGGGAAGTCATTTTCCAAATGGGCATTTTCTTTGGAAGAACTAATTTAGCCTCATTTCCAGCAGGCTGCATTCCTGAGGTCTCCAAGTACAGAAATTCCAACTGGCTGGGTGCATCCTGGGCTCAAGGGAGGCCAGTGTTCAAGAGAAAGAAGACCATCCACTCCAAGAAGCAGACAATGGCTGGAGTGCATCATACAGGTGGGGAAACTGTAGGGAAAAGCAAAGCAACAATAACAATCAACCTAGCTACTGTTTACCTAGCTGGAGAGGATGGTAGAGACGGTTCCAGAAAAGTCTCCTCCAATAGGAGGCAATCAGTCACCAGGTAGAGCAATCCAAATGAGCCTAAACATTCTTAAGACTGGAATGATAAGTTTTCAGCTTTTTCAGAAAGCAGTTTGGTATATGTGTCCAAAATGTTTAAAAGTTAAAGCTCTTTGAGATGTAATTTCCTCTCTCAGAATCGGACATTAACAATCAATGCTGGAGACAAAATAAATGCACAAAAATGGTCACTGCACCATTTCTTATTTTGTGGCTCAGTTTTTTTTTTTAAAGATTTTTTTTTTAAAGATTTTATTTATTTATTTATTTGACAGAGAGAGATCACGAGTAGGCAGAGAGGCAGGCACCCTGCTGAGCGGAGAGCCCAATGCGGGACTCGATCCCCCTGGGATCATGACCTGAGCCAAAGGCAGAGGCTTAACCCACTGAGCCACCCAGGTGCCCCTGAGGCTCAGTTTTTTATTGAGCACCTACGATATGCCAGTCAGTGTATGACACTGTCCTAAGGTCAATTAGACCTCAGGGTAGCCAAGGTCATTCTGTCCCATTCTTTCCTTGGGAAGGTAATGTGGCAGATTAGAGGGAGCTTGGGAATTGAAAAGCCTGGACTTTTTTTACCCTTTCCTTCTTTCTTTCTTTCTTTCTTTCTTTCTTTCTTTCTTTCTGTCTTTCTGTCTTTCTTTCGTTCTTTCACTTGTTTGTTTACTCACTTCACAAATATTTATGAAAAGTCCCCTATATGTAGATATTGAGTCACCCTTCAACCTAGCAATGCTGCTCCCAGGTACATAACCAAACTAACTGGAAACAGGTATTTGAGTGAACACGTGTGCATGTTTTTACAGCATTATTCATAATAGCCACAAAGTAGATGCAGCGCAAGTACCCATCGTCTGGCAAATGGACAAATGTATCGTGGCGCGTCCATACAATGGAATATTGCTGAGCCATAAAAAGGCACGAAGTACTAACACATGCTACCATGTGAAGAACCTTGAAAACGTTACACTAAGTGAAAGAAACCAGTCCCCAAAGGCTACGTCTCTTATGAAATGCCCGGAATACGCAAATCCAGAGAGACAGAAAGCAGACTGGTGGTTGCCAGGGGCTGAAGGGAGGAGGGAGCGGGGAGCAACTACTTAGTGGATATGGGGTACCCTTTTGGGGTGATAAAAAAATGTCTTGGAACTAGATAAAGGTGAAGGTTGCGTAACATTGCGAACGTACTGAATGCCACTGGATGGCGCATTTTAAAATGGTTAATTTTGTGTTATGTGAATTTCACCTCAAAAAATAAAATCCTTCTGTGATTTTCAGGGGCTTAGGCATTTAGGCCCTTGTTCTAAGAATGAGACAAATCTCTGCCTCCATGGAGCCTGGGGCAGGCTGTCAACAGACGAGTAAACAAAACAAAACAAAAACAAGATGACAGCAATGTATGATAAAGCTAAAGCAGGATAAGGAGGTAGAAAAACCTGGGAAAGGGGATACTTTAGGTCACGTGCTCAGGCTTTCTGAAGAGGTGACATTTAACAAAGATTTATAATGAGTGGAAGGAGGAGGATGTGGATATGGGGGGGGGGGAGTTTCCAGGCAGGGGGAGGGGCGAGGACAAATGTGCCAGAACTAGGAGGAGACCGGCAAGTTCTAGCCAAGCAAGGAGGCTGCTGTGGTGGAAACAGAGGGAGCAAAGAGACTCTAGAAAAAGAGACTGTGGCCTGCCTCTGCTGTCTTCTCTGGGCCGAAACCTCATTTCTTTGTGGTGGTTGTTTTCTTTCAAGATTTTATTTATTTATTGGAGGGGGAGGGGTGCACACATGTGTGCAGTGGGAGCAGGGGAAGGGGCAGAGGGAGAGGGAGAGAGAGAATCTCCAGCAGACACCATGCTGAGCGCAGAGCCCTATGCCGGGACTGGATCTCTCGACCCTGAGATCAAGAGTCAGACGCTTAACCGACTGAGCCACCCAGGTGTCCCTGACTCCTCATTTCTAAAAATGGAGCCAGAATTTCTACCTTGAAGATCAGCTACAAGGTTGGGAAAAGGTCCTAGGCTTTGCTGGTTTTGAGGACAATACAACAAAGTTTTCTCTTTCTTGTCAAGAAGTCCCCCCTTTCACAGTAGCACCACAGTTCTGGAATTCCCAGCACAGCTATATGTGCCCACGTCACAGACCTGGACATTGCCCACTAGAGCACGTAGACAGACTAGGACCCAACGGGGACCTACACCTGCACAGTGGGGCACTTGGGGTGCCTCCGAGCTATGCCTGAGCTACCGTCTAGGCACCAGAGAACTGGAAAGCTGGAAGCCCCCGTTGTCACCCTCGTGAGGCAAGGAGCGCATTCTCCTGTGTGCTCCCTGTAGGTGCTCAGACAAAGGCTGTTGGAGCCTCAAGTGTCACAGAAGCTGGTGAAGTATTTAAGTTCTTTCAATTCAAGAACAAAGCCCTTTGCTCCCTGGGGCACACAATGGGATGAGTTTCATTAGTGCCGTGTTCATCTTCCTTGTAGAGTCTCACTCATTATGTCGAATGACTGGATGTTAAATTCTCTCGAGCTCTCACCCATACCCTTTAACTTCTGCAGTGTTTCCAACACCCAACCCTGTCTTGTCTGGGTAGGTCCAAATCTCTGGGGTGTGTGGGGTTCAGTGCATGCTGGGTATTTTCCATCTACTCCCCAGATCCACTCCCCACTCTGCCACTCTGCTCTATGCCCAGGAGGCTGAGCATATAGACTGTGTCTGCCAGGCTCCCTTACCCTCTGGCTTCTGGTTGGATCCAGCCAATGGGGAAGACCAGCAGAAGACCAGAGGGTGGGAGGGGGGAGGGATGGGGCATGACTCTCTGCTGCACTGTGGTTTGGTAGAAGTTGCCTCTTGTCTCCATGGCCACGGGTCCTATTGGTGACATTTGTCCTCAGCTGTGATTCTTATCAAATTCCAGTAACCTGGGGTGCCTGTGGGGGCTCAGTGGGTTAAGCCTCTGCCTTCGGCTCAGGTCATGATCCCAGGGTCCTGGGATCGAGCCCCACATCCAAGTCTCTACTCAGTGGGGAGCCTGCTCCCCCCTCTCTCTCTGCCTGCCTCTCTCTACTTGTGATCTCTGTCTGTCAAATAAATAAATAAAATTTATAAAACAAATTCCAGTAGCCTCCCCTTCTCCTGGCTTCTTCACACAAAGGATGGTAATGGCTCCCCGGTGTGGTTCATTCTGAGGAGCTCCACCATCCCTTAACCCTGCCCACCCTAGGAAATAGTCCCCTCACCCTGAACTCTTTTCAGGCATTTCCTTTGGAACATGTCCCCTCTCTCCATCTTGGCCCCTGAGGGAGGCAGAGTCTCTTCCATGGCGCCCCTCAGCTCCCAGGCAATCAGAGAATGTAAGGAACATCACCACCTCAAGGGCCATTCTTGGTCAAGACAAGCGGCCGTGTTGCCTGAAGAAATGAAGAGTGAGCTCTTTCAGATCCGAGTTCAAGATGAAGAAAGGCTAAGGCTAGGCACTTGGAAAGACATTAAAGGATGAACTCCCTTCAAAGCAAGCAGAGCTCTGGAACGCGGGTAGATTTTGTTATGACGGGTGAAAGCGAGGTGGACGACAGCTATCAGGCCTGTCTGCGGCCTTCCAGGGGCCCTAGTTCATAGTCGTAGACATGAGGGAAGGAGAGGAAGCGCTGAAGCCCCAGATCTGACTGCCGGAAAACATGGCAGGATGCAAGCCTGCTGGAAAGGCCCAAGTTAATAGTTTGATGGCTCTCATCTTTTCACAGGGAAAAAGAAGCAAAGGTGAGATGTTTATTTTCAAAGCAAGCAACAGATTTCTTATGTTCCTACATTTCTTATGACAGTATCTCCGCTTAATGGCCCCATCATGTCTAATAACTTAGGAGATAAAATGCGTTTCTTTGATCTGAGCTAGTCAAGAAGAGTGACAGCTGGCATTCTGCACAAGAATTTAGTGCCTTGTCTAATTGTGTTGACTTCTCATTATTGGAAAGTCTCACAACCAGTAGAGGATTTTTTGAAAAAATTTTATCAAAACTGTTAACCATTTTCTGGCTCCCACCACCTCCCCCAGACACACACCTCCACTTGGAACTGATAGACTTTCGAGAATGGAGTCAATTCCACTGGGCATGACTCCGCTCTGGGCCTTGACTTGCATGAAGGGCTCTCGGGACCTTGGCTAATCAAGAACTCCTCATCCTGTGTGTATCTTCTCTTCCAGTCTGGGATGGTTATGCCGATTCGAATGCGATGAGAGCATTCACCTGGGCTGGCTTTTAAAGGATGTGTGTGATCTTTCCTCTAGCCATCAGAGGCCACCGAACACTAGTATATCAGGCTCATGCATATATAAAGACTGGAAAATAGAAACACATCAGCATTGATCTCTGCCGGGAAGGACCCACTCCCCAGTGGAGGGATAGGCACTTAAGGACCGCATTACTGTGTGGTAACAGCATTAGAATCCTGGCTCTGATGTTTCCTCCCTACACGGTCCTTGGGGATGTCACTTCCTTTTTCTGAGCCTCAGTTTCCCCAAAAGAAAACAGTCTCCTCAAAGAGCAGTGGCTGGCCAACCTTAGATTACATTGGAATCACTTGGAGAGAAAGCGCAGGTTGCTGAGCCCCGGGAGTTTCTAGTTCAGTAGATTTGGGCTGAGTCTTGAGGATGAGGTTGAGGGTTGCTTTTCCTTTCCTTTCCTCCCCTCCCCCTCCCCTCCCCTCCCCTCCCCTCCCCTCCCTTCCCTTCCCTTCCCTTCCCTTTCTTTTCTTTTCTCTTCTTTTCTTTTTTAAGATTGATCTATTTGAGGGCACCTGGGTGGCTCAGGGGGCTAAGCCTCTGCCTTCGGCTCAGATCAATGCTCTCAGGATCCTGGGATCGAGCCCCACATCGAGCTCTCTGTTCAGCAGGGAGACTGCCGCCTCTCTCTCTGCAGGCCTCTGCCTACTTGTGATCTCTTCTCTTTCAAATAAATAAACAAAATCCTTTTAAAAATGGTTAAAAAAAAAAAAAGATTGATCTATTTGAGAGAGAGAGAGAGGGTGCAAGAGTGTGAGCTTGGGGAGGGGCAGAGGGAGAGGGCGGGAATCCCAAGCAGACTCCCTGCTGAGTGCACAGCCAGACACAGGGCTCCATCGCAGAACCCTAAGATCATGACGGGAGCTGCAACCAAGATTCCGACGGCTCAACAACTGAGCCACTCAGGGGCCCTGAAGCTGCATTTCTAGCAAGCTCACAGGGAGTTCGGATGCTGTTTGGAAACCACACTTTGAGAGCCACTTTCATGGCACGATGGGGCCGATTCTGCGAGCGCAAGTGTATGACAGGCCCCGGGCAGTGCTCAGTAAATTCTCTGTGGAAACCAGAGAGCTACACGGTCCTGTGCAAGCACAGGGTGGGGCGTCTTTCCAGAGGTCATTTGGCAACAGAGGCCATGAGGGAGAGGTAGACCAGCAAAGTTCAGCTGGGGACTAGCCGGCCCTCTCCTCTGCTGAGGAAAGCCATTCAGTATTTCCCTCTGGAGGCACTGGCTTTTTACTGCAACCCACTGGAAGAAATTTCTTTAACACTGCGACCCGAGCACACATGGGCATGTGTCTTTTTTTTTTTTTTTTAAATATTTTATTTATTCATTTGACAGAGAGAGACCGCAAGTAGGCAGAGCAACAGACAGAGAGGGGGGGGGGGGAAGCAGGCTCCCTGCTGAGCAGAGAGCCCGATGTGGGGCTTGATCCCAGGACCCTGGGATCATGATCTGAGCCGAAGGCAGAGGCTTAACCCACTGAGCCACACCCAGGCGCCCCGGGCATGTGTCTTACAGCAGAAACACGAAACAGGGCTTCTCCCTCTTCTGTGTGACGCACTCTAACTTCTGTTCATTAGACATTAAAAAAAAAAAATACTGATAGCACAATATTAGATATTTAAATAGATTCTGTAATAGATGACACGTAAGTCAGATTGAGAGAGGTGTTTAAATCAGAATTGGGGCTGCAGGAGAGAGGAGGCTGGGAAGCTGTTTTCAAATAACTAACCCTGGGAGGTGCTTACTGTGGGTCAGTTTCTAAAATTGAGCTAAATTGTACATGAACAGATTAAAACACACACATAACATATATTCACGTTTATGTGTGTATGTGTGCTTTGATTCAATCCTCACATCAAACCTCCAAAGTAGATAATATCAACACCATCTTCAACCCTCATTACAGATAAGATTAACTGACCTGTCCAAGGTCATACAATCCAGGAGGTACCTAAGAAGGAGCTAAGAAGCCCAGCCCCAGGTTCACAGCCACTGTGGCAGACAGTGTCTCTGTGCTAATGGATTACAATCCACAGGCTAGAAATGTCTCTCCCTGGAGACTCAGCCACAGCCCACCAACTGGGTCAACAAATATTTAAAGACTTCCTAAGTACCAGCCAGAGCCCTGCATGTTGGCACAGATCTAAATAAAGAGTTTGATTAATTTATTTCCTCTTTTCTTGAGTTCCTAGTAGGTGCCGTGCCAGGTATGGGAGTACACGCAAATTAATTAATTCACTTGCTTGCACACTCAAAATGGAGTCAGTGGTACCCGTTCTTTGCCCAGCTCTGTGCTAGAGCAGCTCAACATTGAGGGGTTAGGGGTTCAGGAAGGGTTGCCCCCCCCCTTCGTTTTCCACGCACTGACCATCTAATCCATCAGATCCCTTCTCTTTCCTTGAAGAAACAGAATGCCAGGACCCTCTTTTGGTTCCTCCCCGCCCGGAGTTTAGACATATAGAATGCCAGACAAGCAGAGATGATTTATAGTGGGTATTAATTGGGCCAAATTTGCCATGGGTGGTTTGGTTGCAGTCACTGCGTCGTGTGCTCTGGGCAGCAGGAGCCACTGGGAACACCTGCTTAATGAATTCTATGGTCCTGTCTTTGGTCCTCATCCTGCTGACGTCCTGCCTCTACCAGGGCGCTCTGCGAACAGGCTTTGCTGCCAGGAAGTGAGCAGTCCGGCCCTTTGGGGGCCCCCTCTCTGCGAGTGGCTAAGCCGGAGCTTAGCTTGACGCCTCTGCATGACTCCCAAGGTGCACGCTCACCAGCCCAAGTCTCCTTCTCACTGAACAGATTACCTGGACTTTGGCTGTGTTTTGAGTAGATCATGCTGAGTTAGTATTCTAAAGCTGTAAAACCAGTTCTCTACGCTGTAGTCCTTTTTCTCCCTCTGAGCTTCTCACTCTCTGTGTGCTGATCTGATTTGGAACATTGGATTTCTTCCCAATAATTTCTTTATAAACGGTTAAGACTTGGGCTTGGAGGGAGACGGACCCGGGGTGGGATTCTACCTCCACCCTCTACCGGTCTGTGACCCTGACCGGTGACTTCGACACTGGACCCTCTGTTTCCTCAACTGAAAATGAGAATAAAAGAACGCATGTAAAAGTTCCCAGAGTCTAACGGGACGTGATTTAGAGTGATGTCATGTCCTGGATCAAACTGTAGGACAGCAAAAGGACATTAGTAGGAAAACTGTTGAAATCTGAGTAAAGCCTGTAGGTTACTGAATGGGGTCATACCAATAATAACTTATTTTGACAAATGTGCTTTGGTTAGGGAAGGTGTGAACATTAGGAGAAAGCCGAGTGAAGGCGATATGGGAGTCCTTGGTATTATTCTCGCAACTTCTCTGGCAATCTAAAATTGTTTAAAAGCAAATAAAAAGTTAAAAATCAATGCAGATAAAGCCCTGAGCACAGCGCCTGACCCCAGTATGTTCTTGAAAAACAAGAGTTGTTATTATCCCCATGATGACCGTCTCATTTATTCCTCACGGCAATCCTGTGAGGTAGGTACGATGATCAGCCCACGTTGTGGACTTGGAACCCCGAGAGGTGAAATCCTTACCCAAGGTCACACAGCCAGGAAATGGCAGAGCCCAAATCCAAGCACAGCCACAGTGTAGCTCTACCACCCATGCCCTTACCCCTTACCCTCTCTTCCTCCCACCCCACCGAGTTAGCTTCACTACAGTAAATGATGATAAATACTAATGAGCGGGGAAGAGGGGGTGTACAATGAGCACAGGTTTTAGACCCGGAAAGACTCAAGTTCAAGAGCTACATCTCCGAGGCAAGCTGTTTAGTCTCTCTGAGCCTCAGATCTTTTGTCATTAACATGGACATGAAACTCTCAGGTCTAACTGAGAGGGTCGTACAAGGACTAATAGGAGACCTCTGTTGATAACAGCGCTGGCAACAAGAACATCTTTGACCCCCTGGCTTGGACAACTGACATTGTAGGAGCACGTCAGGGGAAGGAACAGGGGCTCTTACACGGCTGTCAACTCTGACTCGGCTCCCTTCTCATTGGCAGCGTGGAATACGCTACTTTCTTTCCTACCTCTGAGTCTCAGGTTGGTCCAGTATTAACTGAAGATAACGGTCCCTGCTCCGGGGATTGTTGAGGACATTAGGGGATATATCTGAAAAACCCTTGGCACAATGCCTGGCACGTGATCAATGCTCAGTGGATGGTAGACACCATTTGACAAATATTTCTGATTCTCTCCCCTAACAGGCACATGATAGGCTCACCTTGGGCCGCCCCCCCGCCCCGGTGATTGGGTGGGCCACGTGACATGTGCTGGCCAATGAATTGTGACTAGAAAGTGACATGTGTCACTTCTAGGCCAGAACAGTTAATTAACCCTGGGAGACCTGGGAGACCCCGCAAATCCCCTTTTCCTTATTGGACACAATAATCATAAACAAGATGGCCACTGCTGTCTTATCCTGAGTCCCTTTGTGGCCACGATGAACAGCATCCCCATGTTGACCCATGATGAACATGGAGCATGAGTGAGAAATAAACGTCCATTGTGTTAAAGCCACTGGGTTTAGGGTTGCTTATTGTTGTAGCAAAACCTAGCTTAGTCTGACCTGTATAGCTACTATATTAAATTACTATTATAATTTTTACTTCCTACAATTCTAAAAAGGAAGTTTTAAAAAAATAGCACTCATAGTAACTTACAAAACATGTCATTATTCTAACAAGCTGAGATTTATCTCCATTGTATAGACTCAGACATAGAGGTCAAGGACACTTGTCCAAGGTCACACAGCTGGAAAGTAACTGAGCCTAGACTTGAAGCTGGCTTCAAATCTTCAAACCTGTCTATTTATAGCATAAGCTATACCATTCAAGGTGAATTTGGGTCAGAAACTTGGATCCTGGAGAAGTTTCTGGAAGGTGGTGACAAGGCTGAATTTTACTTTGTTCTCTTTCCATCTCGGCCTTTCACATCCTGCTTTGCTCTTTCATAATTTTAATATCTGAAACCTCACACCAACCACGTAAGTGATGTGAATATTTTCAGAAAACATGTGCTGGACATATGATTCTTTCTTAAGCTCTAGTGCTTTGTAACATCCGTATTTTCTAACCAGACGGTTACTTCTCTCCCGCGTCATCAGATGTTGTGTCTTCACCGTGAGTTTATTTCAGAGTCTCACCCAAGCTCCAGCCTCTTATTCTTTCCACAGCCACGATTCAGTTGTTTACCTCTCGAACTTCGTCTGTGAAGTGGGATCATGAAACTGACCTCCCTTGTCTAAGGCCAAAGACAAGCATCTGTGAAAAGCGTTCTTCAAACTCTGCGGTTTGCTGCACACGTTGTTAGTGATTACCTAGCACTTTGCTTATTTACTCAACAGCAGACATTTATTGAGCACCTACTGTATATGGTGCTGGGGGGCTGGAGAGAAGAGATGAATGAGATGCCACGTGTGCCCTCAAGGAGGAAGTATCTTATCACGATTAAGGGTACAGACGGTAGAATCAGAAAATTGCCCTGTATTCTGTCCCTTATTCTGGCACTCGTTTGTGCCCTGAGTCTTTTGTTTTCAACAGCAACATGGTGACGATTACTAATATTTACCTCGAAGCACTTTTGTAAGTGCTAGAATGTGCAGGTGAGGCCTGGAAAGTGCAGTTCCATGACAGATAGGAGATACTGAATAGGATCAGTGTTGAAGCAGTGTTTGGAAACAGTAGAAATTCTATGAATGTCTGTGGAGAAAAAGAGTGAAGAGCATTGCATGCACACGAATGAATGTGGGCAAAGGTCTTGGCTTCCATGAGAGATCTGGCCAAGCTGATTTCCACAGCAGCTAAGCTGAGGCCCGTGGGCCAAGACCCAGAAAAAGACTGAGCAGCCTCTAGATCCTTCACTGCAGAAGTGCCCGTCTGGGGTCAAAACCCCTCAAAGCCACAGGACACTCTTGGCTCCACCATGGTGCAGAAGAAAACATGCTTCTAGCCAGCACTCCCTTCTTGGGTAAGCAAGGGTTAACATGAGAAGTGAGAAATGAGAAGTGAACATATGGAATGCCAATGTAATACAGAAACGTGGGATTAAACAACTCAGTAGCACAGGAACAGCCACCCTCCAGGCTCCAACACTCTGTTGGGCTCCCTCTTTCTCTCTCGGCTTGCATTGGCGGTTACTGCAGGTTCCAGCTCTAGAAAACAAGCTTCCGTGCAGAGCTGAGGTCGCGTGTGGGTGACCCCAGGGCCTCAGAGTCAGGAGGATCAAGGTTTGATTCCTGGCACCCCACTTTCCCACTGCAAGATGATGGCAAGACGCATCACCCCTCCGAGCTCAGCTTCCTTATTTGTGATGTGGGAACGGTACCACCTTACCCGCCAGGTTTGGTTGTGTTACTATGAATGGCTAACATCTAGTGCATGAGCTTTATGTACATTTCCCGCATCCACCCAATTAACACTGACAATAACTCTAATATGGGTTATTATCATCCCCATTTGACACATTAGGAAATTGAGGTTCAAAGAGGTTACATCGCTTGCTCATAGCAGGTGAGGAGCTGAGCTGGGATCTGAACTCAGGTCTGTCAGACGCTAACACACATACTTTCTCTACTTCGCTCCTGGAAGACATTTGGCTCACATTTCCTCCACTTCTAATACCTCTAAATCTGGGAAGACACAGGGGTAGGGGGGTGGGGTGGGGGGAACCCATTTTTTTAATTACCAATTTGAATAATTAAATTTGGCAGCAGAAAGCTCAGTATCGGAAATACATTTCACCACCCCATTGCTGAATCTGTTTAATGTATTTTGAACCAGCTTAGCTCGGCTAGTTAAGGAAATGGAGCAGAGGTTTAAATTTGAAAATAGCAGCGAGGGGTCACATCTATATGTGGTTCAGGGAAGTCTGCGTTCAACCTTGGCTTCCCACAGGAGTCATGGAGAGGTCACCCTCACCTCTGAACTCATCGGGGACTCTTTAAAGGTAAGAACAGGGAGAGAGAAGGGCACGAAGGAAGACTTGAAGAAAGCTTTGCGTCTCAAGCCATTTATTTCCATAACAAGCACGTTTCATCTTCAAAGCCCTTTACAAGCCATAATTAATCTTCACAACACCTTAGTGAGGTGGGTGCATGGCATTACCCAGGTTTTATAGACCAAGGTGGCCGAGGGGAGGCCTTTGGACGGTCTGGCAGGCCAGCCTGAGATTTCCCAATCCCAAACCAGGCCCACCCGATTAATCTTCAGAAAATGTTTCCTGATGTGAAGAAAGGCGGGTAGGAAGAAGAGGGACACACGCGGGACATGCAGGACATAAGCCCTGGTGTTGTCATTTAAATATGTTTCATTTTATTGGGATTATACCCTGCTGGTTAATTTCATTTAAATAACCATGAATAATAGTAACTCCTATTTGTATATGTACATCCAGCATTTCCAAGGGCCTTTCCTACACAATATCTCGGGTGATCCTTACAATGGGTCATTTCAGTCAACAGGCATTTACTGAGTACCTACTTTCTGCCAGGCTCTGAGAGGCCTGGGGATGGGGTAGGGAGGCCTGTCCTCATGGGGCGTGCGGGAGTACAGCAGCCCTGCGGGGAAGGGTTGCTATTTTCTCCCCTAACCCCCTTTCTTTTTAACAGATGATAAAACTGAGGCTTAAGTTCATACACTGAGTGGGTGGCAGAAGTTGAGCTCCATCCAAGTTTGATGGACTGTGTCACTTCTGTTCTGGCCGAGTACAAAGATGCTCGTCACAGCATTGTTTGAAATGACAAAGAATTGGAAGCAACCTGTACGTCCATTGGTAAGGAAAATGGATATGGAAAATGCGGGGAATGCATGAGATGAAGTATTACACACCAAAGGGAATAACTTCCATCTCCTGACAGACCATGTCAAAAGAAAAAAGAAAGAAGCAGGAGGAGATGTACTATGATATCACTTCCATAGAATTTTAGAAGCACGCTCAAAGCAATGCTGTATCTTTACATACGTGTGAATAAAGATACGAAAGATGGACTGAGACAACCCGTGCTAGATGCGCAAATGTGGGTACCTCGGGGAGAGGGGCAGGGTCATGAATGATGGGTTGCGGACCAAAAATCTAGGGGTGGGGGTCATACTAGATGAAGACAGTGGGTGCCATAACTCAAGGCATGAGGCCGAACAGACTCAATTCACGTATGTCCCCTTGTAGGGTCCCTCGAAAACCAGTAACATCACAAGACACACACACCGTCTGCTCTTTTACAGGCTATGTTCTCTCCCCTCCATCTCAGTGTTGCAATTGCCTGTCGAACTTGAACCAGCCAAAAATCTAAATGAAAAACAGGAACAAAAAGAGCAAAATTTAAAACCAACTCGAGAAGTGAACAGTGTCTGTTTGGGCTGCAAGTGGGTGCTGTCGAGCGTGTGTGACAGCCATCACGGAGCAGAGACCAGTAGCAGCTGAGCTGTGAGCCCTTAGGTGGCTGGGCCCGTCCCCCAGGGCCAGGTCAGCCGCGATGCCACCGAAGCCCCAGGGGGCAGCCGGGGGAAATCCTGGCTGGAGGGTGCCCGCGGAACCTTGCTTATCGACTTCTCCAAGCCACACTTGCCTGCTTCCTTGTTGGTTTCCTGCCACGACATGATCGATTCTTACAGATATGTTTTCTAGAAGTTGAGTTGTGCCAGGCAAACCATGCCAAAGCAGCCTCATTTCCATGTGTGGTCGGGGCGGATTGGGGGAGGCTGTAGGCAGAGTGCTTCTGGATTTCAGCAAGCCGCTTGGAGGGGTGTCTTTCCTACCTCGACCTCCCTAAAACACAAGTCTGATCTGGCCCTCCTCTGCTAGCACCTACAACTCCACGGGGCCCATAGGATAGATTGGGACCTCCTCAGCTGTGCGTGTGAGGTCTTCGATGATCTAGTCTCTACCACACCTGCCAGCCTCCTAGGCTGGTGCTCTCCCCCGCCCTCTCCTTCCCTGCTGTCCTGACTCACTGCAGTTCCACAGTGCATCTTTACTCCCCTTCCTCCAGGATCTCCCGAGGCTGCCACTGACCCCCCACCACCCCCGCCCCCTGCAATGCTGCCCTTCTCTGCCTTGTTCCCGTGGTTAATCTGCCGTCTGCTTCAGGCTCAGGTCAGCGTTGCTTCCCTACAAGACTTCCCAGACCTCTCCCCTTCTGTTTCACCCAATCAGAATTGACACATCAACTTTTTCAGTTACCTCTTACAAAACGCTTAGGACAGTAAGCATTCGGGCCAGATGTGCCCTGAAATTCAGAATTTTTCAGATTTTGTAAAATGTCTAAAGCTCATACACCACAGTTTATAGAAGAGCTTAAGCAGAAAACGGAGCTGGTCCCCATAACAAAACTGATTAACGTTTCTGCAGTAACTGCTTGGATATTCACACGCTAAATGAAGAACTATAAATAGCTTCATGTCAGGTCAGGGAAGGTTTTGCCACTAAACTCCTGTAAGAAAATGTTGGTGTGTTGGTGTTGTTTCTCGGGGCATTTAGGATTTTTGAATCGTGGGTCTGGATAATGACGAATACGATGATGATGACGACGATGGTCCCGTCTCTTGTTCCACCGACGTGATAATAACCATCTTTAGGACTGACACAAGCACTTGTTATTCACTAAGAATTATGCAAAGCAACTGACATAAGCGATCTCATCCTCGTGGCCACCCCCCCCCCCCACCACGAAGTATGAAGGGGCTCTGTAACTTGCCCTAGTAAGTAGAATGGCTGGGACTTGAACTCACAGCCTTTCTCATGCCGCAGCCCACACTCTTAGCCCCATCTAGAACTGCAGTTAGTTGCTAAACTTTCCATCAGGGTACTTATCTCCTTTTGCTGCAATTCATTCTTTATGAGTTTCTCTCTCCAACTTGGCTGGGAGTTCCTCCACTGTGGGGGCTGGAGCTGATCCATCTCTGCCTATGAATGAATGAATGAATGAAATCCCTATGCACAGGATGGTGAAACGCTGTGAGCTTGCAAAGAGTCCCTTGGCTGGCTGTGTCACGTGTGAATGAGGAATTCATGCACCAACCGTGTTTGCACACCCGACTACTCAGGGTCCTGGAGTCAGACAAAGAAATCAAGCCAGAGTCCCTGCCTTCAAGGAGTTCACAATCTAAGAGGAAAGACAGATGCATCTCTGTGCCACTGTAACATGAGATTAAGGTAAGAGAAACATTGCACTGGGAGCTCAAGGGTGGAGAGCCAGTCCCTCTGGGGAATCCCAGAGCGCCTCAGGGATGTACCCACTGCCTAACAAACTATCCCAAAACTTAGTGACTTAAAACAGTTTTTTCAGCTCATGAGTCTATGGGTCCGCTGGGCAGCTCTCCTCATCTAAGCCAGCCTTGGCTGACTTCCTACCTGCTCCCCCAAGACAACCATTTTCCTGACCTCTAACACTGTGGATTCATTTTGCTTATTTTTGAACTTGACACAGAAGGAGTCTGGCTTCCTTTACCGAACATTCTGTTTGTAAGATTTATTCGTGTTGTTGCTTGTAGCAATGATGCATTCTTTCTTGTTGCTCTGTAGTGGTTCCTTATACAGAGTTATCACAATCTACTTATCCTTTCTACTCTTAAAGGACAGTTGGGTCATTTTGAGTTAGGTGAACATGAAAAAAAGCTGCTATGGTTTTTCCTTTAAGGTAGCATGATGGACAGGTTTACCATTTTTGCCCCTTTTAATTGTACAGTTTGGGTCATTAAGTATCTTTACATGGTTGCACAACCGTCATACTATTCCTTTCCAGATTTTTTTTTTCTTCCCAAACCAAAACTCTGAGCTTATTAAAAAATAACTCCCCACTCTCACCTCCCCAGCCCCTGGTAACCATTATTCTACTTTATGTCTCTGAATCTATGAACATTTTTATACATATACCTTGGTGCCTATGTGCCCACATTTCTATTACTAAATACTTAATAATGGCTATGTTAAGTCTACATGGGATCAGCTTTTGAAGGTCATGCCAAATAGTTTTCTAAAATGGTTGTGCCAATTTATACTCCCACCAGCAGAATATAAGAATTCACTGCTCCACATCCTCACCAAGACTTGACAGTGTCAGATTTTTTTTTAAAAAGATTTGTTTATTGGGGCACCTGGGTGGCTCAGTCGGTTAAGCGTCTGCCTTTGGCTCAGGGTCATGATCCCAGGGTCCTGGGATTGAGCCCTGCACTGGGCTCCCTGCTCAGTGGGGATTCTGCTTCTCCCTCTCCCTCTGCCCCTCCCTCCTGCTCATGCTCTCTCTCTCTCTAGCTCTCTCACATAAATAAAATCTTAACAAAATAAACAAAGATAGATTTCTTTATTCATTTTAGAGAGACCGAGAGAGAGAGAATGCACCTGTTGTGGGAAAGGAGGGGTAGAGGAAGAGAATCTCAAGCACACTCCACACTGACCATGGAGCCCCACATGGGGTTCCATTCCAGGACCCTGAGATCATGACCCCAGCTAAAATCAAGAGTCAGATGCTTAACTGACTGAGCCACCCAATTCCCCAACAGAGTCAGATTTTTAAATCTTAGTTGTTCAAATGGGCATGAGATGGTATCTCGCTATGATGGTGATTTCCACCTGTGACTTCTTTTTCTTTTTTTTAAGATTTAAAAAAAAATTTTTTTAAGTAACCTCTCTGCTTAGCATGGGGTTCAAACTCACAACCCCAAGATTAAGAGTTGCAAGCTTTCCCGACTGAGCCAGTCATGCGCCCCTCCACCTCCGTGATTTCTAATGATGCTGAATATCTTGTCATATGTTTATTGGCTGTTTGGATTTCTGCTTTTGTTAAGTGTCCTGTTAAGGTTTTGGTCCAGTTTTCTACTAGATTATCTGTCTTCCTCGTATTGATTTGTAGGGCTCTTTATGTATACTAGATAGAAGTTCTTCGTTAGATAAATGCATTGCAAATACTCTCCATTTGTGGCTTGCTTTTTACTTTCTTCATGATGGGTTTTGATGAACAGAAGTTCTTCATTTTAGTGAAGATCAATTTGTCAATATTTTTCTTTATGGTGAAAGTTTTTGTGGCCTGTTTAAAAAAAATCTTTGCTAACCCAAGGTCATGGAGATAGCCTTCTTTGTTTTCCTGTAGAAGCTTCAGTGTTTTATCTTTCACATTTAAGATCTGACTAAAAGCTCCTTTCCTATGTGAATTTTCTGACACCTCTGTGCCCAGCTCCCCTCTCTTTCCCCCGCAGTATGCTCCATCACTTCCCCTCCCTATCCTGTCCTGGCTGATGGAGGAGGAAGGAGAGGATGCCCTCCTCTCCGGGTCAGCAAAGAAACTCAGGACCCAGGTTGGTGGACAAAGTGGGGAGGGAGATGCTGGCTGGGCTAG
The DNA here is from genome assembly GCF_963455335.1 of Martes martes. NCBI lineage: Eukaryota > Metazoa > Chordata > Mammalia > Carnivora > Mustelidae > Martes > Martes martes. The sequence continues at coordinate 85,503,539 of NC_137900.1, forward strand.
CAACCATTACAGCTGCGCCTGCTGTGCCTACGGCCCATTTTAACCTGGGGGCTTCTCAGCAGGGAAACCAAGACTGCTCTTCCTCAAAGATGCTTCTTTCCCACCCCAACCTGGTGGATTCCCCTATGGTGTGCAGAACCCTGGGTGTCTATTTTTCGCAGGTGCTATACAAACAGTTGGAGTCATTCAAAATCAACCAGTCAGCATCATTTTGGTGGCCTAATCTCACAAGATTCTGCAAAATTCCACATTCGCCACCAGGAGTCATTTGCTTGCTAGGCCGCCTTCCTGGAACCGGAGTCTGTCCAGCCCACATAGTCACAAGACCTGAATCTCTTTGGGCCTCTGATTAAGGGGGAGAATGGATTCCATGGTCCACAAATTTCTAGCTCAAGCTCAGGGTATCCCGGGCAGATGACACCGCCAGCCTAGTCAGTGCCAGCCACCAGAAAGGGGCTTAGAAAATGTCATTCCGAAGCATAACGACCTCTTGAGGACAACAAGAGTTCTGGGTACTGTCACACCAGAGTGCGATCAGGGGACCCCAGTAGGCTTTTCCTGATCAAACCTTGACAATTCAGTTCTTCTTTCCCACTTACCTTCCCCTGGATTCTGTGTCACCCGAAAGTCCCATTGTCCAGCGGAGTTCTTGGGCTCCTTGCTTTCTAGCTCCTAAGAAGTCACAGCCTTGGGACACCTGGGTAGCTCAGTTGGTTGGGCGACTGCCTTCAGCTCAGGTCATGATCCTGGAGTCCCGGGATCGAGTCCCGCATCGGGCTCCCTGCTTGGCGGGGAGTCTGCTTCTCCTTCTGACTCTCCCACTTCTCATGCTCTCTCTCTCTCTCTCTCTCAAATAAATAAATAAAAATCTTTTAAAAATTAAAAAAAAAAAAAGAAGTCACAGCCTCATTTCTGTTTCTCCTTGGGGTAAACGTTGCCTACTGCCCTCCCCCTCACCTTCTCCTCTCCATCCCACCTTCTCTTTCTTCTTTCATTCTCCATCACTCTCTTTCTCTCTCTTCCCCCTGCTTTCCCTCCTCATTCATCCATCCTGCTTCCCCTCTGTTCTTCTCCTCCTCCCCCACCAAGCACACACACTGACACAGGCGCGTTCTGAGCCCTGCGGCCCCCAGAGCCCTCCCGGCTCAGCCCTTCTCCCGGGCAGGCGTGCAGGCGTGCAGACCATATGTGGTGCCAGGAACAAGCAGAGCCTGGCGGATGTGGCGTGGCAGCCTGGTAACCATTTGTTTTCACCTGGTCCTCACGCTGCTAACATCTTGGAGCATCTCCGCGCTTTAACCCTCTTGCTGCCAGTCGCAGACTTAGAGAAAAAGAGACAGAAGGGAGAAGAGTATGGGAGAGCCTCAGCGGGTCCCCGGCTTATTTATGCATTTGTTCACTCAGCAACCAGTGACCAAACCCTGTCTTGCCCTCCACAGGGCCTGGCTGGGCTCAGGGGAGGCAGAGGGGAAACACACAGAAAAAGACACACAGAAAAAGTGTTCAAATCCAGCCTGATACACACGCAATGGAGGGAGGAGAAGACAGTAGACACCAAGGGGGTCACCTAACCCTGTTTTGGGGTCAGGGAGCCTTGTTGGAGATGTTGCCAGCTGCATTGTGAAGGTCAATGTGAAGGAGAAGTAGCCAGCTGGGCGAGGAAGGGGGACAGAACATTCTAGGCAAAAGAAACAGCAGATGGAAAGTCATAGAAGCTTAAGAGAGCTTCCAGGAAACTGTTCAGAATGGCAGTGGGGGGTGTGTGTGTGTGCATGTGTTTGGGTGGAGGATATGGGGGTGGAGGATAAGATAGGAACTGAGTCTAGAGAAGATGGCAAAGGCCGGGTCAGAGGACCCGGAATGCCAGGCCAAACAGCCGCTACTTTATTCTGAAGGCCATTCACAGAGAGCAGTAGAGTCAAGTCTGTCTTTCCAAAGATGGGGGGGGGGCTTCAGGGCACAGGAGGAATGGGAAGAGGAGAGGTGGGAGGTAGGGTGAGCAGAGAAGGAGGAACTTCTGGCTCTCTCTAGTGACCCTGCCCCTCCAGTGGGGACTGTGGGGCCCCTTCCTTCAGCCTCTGTGTCCACCTCAGGCTGGGTGTGCCAGAGACAGGCTCACTGGCCTGCAGGGCTCAGCCCACAGCCCACCAGGCTGCCGGACTTGTCCTGATCAAGGTGGGGTAGTGGGGGAGGGGCCGGCAGCCCCGCCCCTTGGGCAGGTGCGGCTCAGGAGCAGTCTGGCCTTCACCCATGCATCTGGGGGAGGCTCTGAGGCCCCAGGGGCCCCCTCGGCTCAGCTTTTACCCACCCACCTGCTGGCGGAGAGTCAGCCTAGTAGGAACGCCTCAACATCTGGACTCAGACCACAGAAGGACCTGGGTAGCGGTTTTACGTATCCTAGGGGCTTACGAGTTAATCCAGGCGAAGGGTTTACAATAGTGCCTGGTATATAATAAGCTCACAATATTATCTTCTTACTCGCGTTTCTCACGTGCATTGTACTTTTTCTCTGGTTCGAAGCTGGATATGGAGACCAAAACCCGTTGAATGGTGCCCTGAGCCCCAGTCTGAGCGCAAGCAGCCCGCAGCCTCCATATATTCCAACAAAGTGTTGGATGTGGAAGTGTGCCTGACGGGCTTACGCCTACGACATTTCACAATCCAGACTATCGGGGGAGTGAAATGTGGATTTTGTTCGGCGAATTGTTAGGCGGATTTTCACACTGGGCGACAGCCACGAGTCACTTCTAGGTTGGAGTGGGTCACTCGTTTGTTCAATCAACAAACTTTGATCGCTTCTCTGTGGCGGAGGCGGACGCGGAGGGAAGCACACCGAAATCACCACTTCTTATCAATATGCAGACATGTTCCTGGATTTCCCTAGGTGGGTGATGTAAGCAAACTCCACTTCCTTGCAAGAAGAGCCAAGAGCAAAATTGTTTCTCCTCTTCCAACAATTCCATATGATGCTTCCAGGTCTGGCAAAGGCATTCCCTCTATTTAGAACCACCGAGTAGTAGCTTTCCAAGAAAATTCTAATGTAGCATTTCACTTAATCTGCAAACGACCCTGGGAGGAAGAGATGGTTATATCCTTCCCCCAGAAGAGGAAACAGAGATCCAATGATCCATACAGATCGCCAGCTACAGAATGGCAGAGGCAGGATTAAAGCCCACTTCTCGGGGTGCATGGATGGCTCAGTGGGTTAAGCCTTTGCCTTCGGCTGCGGTCATGATCCCAGAGTACTGGGATTGAGCCCGGTGTCGGGCTCTCTGCTCAGCAGGGAGCCTGCTTCCTCCTCTCTTCTTGCCTGCCTCTCTGTCTACTTGTGATCTCTGTCTGTCCAATAAATAAATAAAATCTTTAAAACAAAAAAAACCCACTTCTCCCCAGCTGTGAAGTTCACGTTCCGTTCACTGTACCATACTGAACTTTATGGACCTTTCCGCTCCCTAATTACTGTGATTCGAGGCTCGGGTGGGAGGAAATGTGCCTTCCAGAAGAAAGATTCTGCTCTCTGGATAAACCTTGCTTCTGGATCGCTGGAGAGTCTCAAGAATGATCAGCATCAGATTTTCCTCCCAAATCTTTATTTTTTGTCTTTTTACCAAGGTAATGCGCATCTATTTTTAACAATTCAAACACTATCGGAAATGTTTAAAAAGTGAAAGTCACAGGTATTTCCCTCCCCCAAAATAACAGCTGTTAACAATATGGAACATATTCTCCCAGTCTCTTCCTGTGCAAATATTAATAACACACACAAATAACATAATAATTATTAGTATTACAGAAATTAAGTGTACCATACACCTTTTAAAAAAATTTAACACCATATCAAGAACACCTTTCACTGTCAGCTCACTGAATATGCTTCATTCTTTTTAATAGATTGTTGTAAACTGTATATTCATGCCCCCCAAATTCATGGGGCAAAGCCTAATCCCCATCCTGAGGTGAACCTTTGAGAGGTAATTAGGTCATGATGATAGGGCTGCAATAAATGGGGTTAGTGTCCTTATAAAAGGGACCCCAGAAAGCTTCTTCATCCCTTTCTGCCATGTGCCGACACAGCAAGAGGACAGTCCTCTGTGAACCAGAAAGAGGACTCTTGCCAGACACCAAATGTACCAGCACCCTACTCTCGGACTTCTGAGCCTCCAGAACTGTGAGAAAGAAATGCCTGTTGTTGCTAAGTCACTCAGTCTGTGGTATTTCTGTTACAGCAGCCCCAACGGACGAAGACATAGGTGCACGAGAATCCAAAGTATGAATGGACCACGGTTTCCCTCCCACTACCCTGTGGGTAGAGGTTTGAACTGCTGCCTTCTTCATTCACAAAATCATTGCTTGCACCTTGACCCACCCTGCCTGGCACTGCTCACTTCAGGTACCCGGGATCATCTCAATTAAGGATGTCTATGAATGGTTCTTCAATGTTTCTCTCCCCAGTGAAGCTCTAAGATGTTTAAGGCATCCTAAGGGATCACGACTGTGTGTTCATGAAAATATCCTTAGCGCCTAGTTCAGTGCCTTGCCCATCGTAGGACCTCAATAGTTCACTTGGTAGGAACAAGTGAAGGAACGACTTCCAGATGGATCAACGCGTTAGCTTCCACGGGGCACACTCCTAGGGAGAAACACCAGGTCATGGGATATGCCTTTTGTTTCCTTTTTTTTTTTTTAAAGATTTATTTATTTATTTGACAGATAGAGATCACAAATAGGCAGAGAGGCAGGCAGAGAGAGAGAGAAAGGAGGAAGCAGGCTCCCTGCTGAGCAGAGCCTGATGAAGGACTCGATCCCAGGACCCTGAGACCATGACCTGAGCCGAAGGCAGAGGCTTTAACCCACTGAGCCACCCAGGCGCTACCCCCCCTTTTTATTAAAAGATTTTTTAGGATATGCCTTTTCAAAGCATGTTTATAGGCTACAAAGTTTTCTCCTGGAAAAAGTGAACCAGTGTGAGGGACCGAGAGAGCTGGTTTCCCCCCACTGCAAAAAGACACTTTTGGGGGATACAGGAGTATAGTCTATTTCACTTAGTCCCATCCAGGGGATGGGGAAGCCGGGGATGAATCTTCTCCTTGATATTCTTGTGGAGCTCTCACCTGTTACAGAGAGAAGAAAGCAAATAAGGACCTGCTCAGCACCCCCGCAAGGGAGTCACCCCCCCCACCCTGGGCCCGAGTACATGGTCCCCGTGCCACCCTGTCTGCTGTCCCATGGCCTCCAGATGCCTGACAGCCAGCAGTTAAAGGAGCGGACATTGAAGTTCTGTGTCCGTCCTGCCAGCTTTGGTACGGCTGCCCTGTGCCCTCTCCTTGCAGGAAGAAGAGGAGCAACACCTACTCTTGCTTTAAAACCGGGGATTACAGGGGCGCCTGGGTGGCTCAGTGGGCTAAGCCTCTGCCTTCGGCTCAGGTGGTGATCCCGGAGTCCTGGGATCGAGCCCCACATCGGGCTCTCTGCTGCTCAGCAGGGAGCCTGCTTCCTCCTCTCTCTCTCTCTCTGCCTGCCTCTCTGCCTGCTTGTGATCTCTGTCTGTCAAATAGATAAATAAAATCTTATAAAACCGGGGATTACAAATAAATAAATAAAACCGGGGATTACGCCACAGCTGCATGGGGCTGGGAGCTCAGATAGCAAGGAGCAGCACAGCCTGGAACCAGGAATAGGCCAGATAAGGTCTCTGCTTTGCAAACTTTGTATTTTAGAAGGAGGGAGCAGACCACAGAAGAATCAGCAAATCAGTGAGCTAAATAATATCAGATGGAAATGGTCTTGAACAGAATAAAATACAGAGTGCTCTCAAGAGAGCAGTGGAGAGTACCTTCTGACTACGTGATCAGGGAAGGCCTCCTGGAGGAGGTAGCATTTGAGCTGGGAATAGAATGAGGAGAGGGGGCTAGGCCAGTGACGAAGTGGAAATACAGGGTTCTAGGAGGGCGTGCCAGGTGCCAAGCCCAGTGAACTTGCTGCTTTGGCTGTCTGAAGGATGAAGAGACCTGGAGGTGGTGGGCCACGGTCAGGTCAGGCAGGGCCTGGTAGGCTGTGGAAAGGGGCTTGGGTTTTATGTTATTTTTTAAAATAATAAATAAAATAAAATAAATATAATAAAAATTTAAAAAATAATAAAAATCTTTTATTTTTAAGGAATTTCTATATCCAATGTGGGGCTCGAGCTCACAACCCTGAGATGAAGAGTTGTGTGCTCTACTGATTGATGCAGCCAGGTGCCCCTGGATTTTATTTTATTTTATTTTATTTTTTTTATTTTATTTTATTTATTTGACAGGCAGAGATCACAAGTAGGCAGAGAGGCAGGCAGAGAGAGAGGAAGGGAAGCAGGCTCCCTGCTGAGCAGAGAGCCTGATTCGGGGCTTGATCCCAGGACTCTCGGATCATGGCCTGAGCCGAAGGCAGAGACTTTAACCCACTGAGTCAGCCAGGCGCCCCTGGATTTCATTTTAAATGTGGTGGGAAGTCATATCCTACCTTGTATGCAACTTATGATTAGACATTGACTCATTTACTCGTTCATTCATTCAGTCGGTTGGCTAGTCAGTTCACAATCCTTCTCTGAAGACATACACAGGGAATGAGGATATAGAGATGAACGAGAGACAGTCCTAGCCCTTGCAAAACTTATGACCTAGTGGGCGAATACAGTGTGAACACAGATACTTACAGGCCAAAGGCATAAGCAGAGGAGTATTCAAGGTGCTGGGAGCCCAGATCAGGGAGTATTTGTTTCTGAAGTGGGAGGATCAGGGAAAATCTCCAAGAACACATGATATATTTGAGCTGAATCTTGAAACACCAAGCACCATGCTGGCACATCGAGGTGCTCAGTATATATTTATGAAACGAAAGAAGGAAAGGGAGGGAGGAAGAGAAGGAAGAAGGAAGGATGGGAATTTGCCAAGTGCTAAAGAGAGAAAGGGCAGAAGGAACTGTGTGTGCAGACTTCTGGCAACATAACGGGGTGAAGAAGGGATAACCGAGCCTGCTTGGAGCCCCTAGGGACACCTCAGAGGTGACATGGGGACAGAGCACTTCCCACCTCCTGTTCTGGGGCTCCTACCGTGCGCGTCACGTAGTAGGTGCACAGTAAATGTTGATGGGTGTGGTGGTATTTAACGCGACTTGCTAAATATTTCCATCTCTCTGCTTTCAAGGCACATGCTAGGATTACACTTCCTTGCCAATATGTAAAATTAGGCATGGTTCTGTGACTTGTCTTGGCCATTGAAATATGAGCAGAAATGACATGAGTCACCTCTGAACAGAAGCCTTAAGAGCTAGTGAGCGATCTGTGGTGTTGGCTTTTCTCTGCCTCAGCAACCGTAGAAGCACAGAGAAGGATCCTTCCTCAGCTCGGTTCCCCGAGGGAGAACAACGTAGAGAAGACGTCCCCGGCCACCCCGCAGCGTGCACCCAGGAGGAGCCACCGAAAATCAGGGGTGGTTGTTACCGCAGCAGAACTATACTATCCTGACTTCTAGAATCAATAAGGGAGTGAGGCGGAGCGCTAAGGGAAGGTTTCTGAGCTTGGACAGGGGCACGAGGTCCCTTCAGAAGTTAGGAGGGTGATGAAGCTGTCAAAGGATGATTCATCCTGAAGCCCATTAAAAAAGATTTCTTAAAGAAGAATCTTGAGGCTTTGCTCTTAATTCAGCCAGTCAGAGGGAACTGGAGTCTCCCTCCAGCCGTGCTACCCTCCCCCACACCCTTTTGCTTCTCTTCTTTCCCAGGGACAGCATTTTGGGCCTCCCATGACCACCTCTGTGGCCTTGGTCCTCCCCTTATCTAGACAGCGGCTTTTTAAACAAACAGAAAATCTCGACAGCTGTAAGTAAAGATCTAGACCCTTTACAGCCCACAGACCCGGATTCAAGCCCTAGTCCACCGGTTTCCAGCTGCACGACTTTGGCAAGTGAACCTCAGTTCACTTAAGCCTCAGTTTCTTCATCTGTAATGCGGGACCCACAATTGTATCCACCTCTTGATGCTGTAAAGAGGACTAGTCCAAGGAAAGAACTTATCAAGGTGCCCGGCACACAGCAAGGGTCAACCAATGGTAGATGTGATTATTATTAGCGAAGTGGGACATCATGGGGGACAAGAGTGATATTTAATGTGTGTGCGGAGCTGAGCAGGAGGGAATGGTACATACTCCGGACTTCTTTCTAAACTTCTGGGACTCTTATAGCTTGCTTCCAACATGCCTTAAATCTCCTTGAAGTTCCCTCATTTCTCTGTGTCTTGCGGGGGGTGGGGTGGGGGGCACAGACCAGTGAGGGAGACAGAAGGTCTGGCTCAGGGACCTCTCCCTGAGCACAAGATCTTGTGTCTGGGTCACTCTGGCTATAACCTCTGGGACCAGGGATGGGCAGCTTTGATGTGTAGCTACAAAGGTCCACCTGCCCCTCCCTGAGATGGCCAGGTCTGAGTAAGTGATGACACCCCACCCATTTTGGAGGATGTCTTTAATAAGGGGTGTGGGAGATGCTGGGTGTGTTCCCGAAAGTCCTGAAGGCTGCTTCTGGAATGACACTAGTTAATGTGAGGACAAGACAGACTTGGAGCTTTGGCCACACCCAAGTTCTTTGGCTAATTGGAGTACATTTTTCCCTTAGGCCCAAAAAGAAAGGAGCTAGCCTTGGCGTGGGCCTACCAGGTGCAGGTGCTTCCACATCCAGGACCTCTCCCTTGCAGGTCAGTCTCCCTGTCCCTGACTCGCAGTGAGAACTCAAGGCTCAGAAAGGGTCAGCCACCCATCCCATGGGTCTAAGGACAAGAGCCAGAGAGGAAGCAAGGCCAACCTGACCGCAAACCAGTGACCTATTCCTGGGACCTTAGGGGGATCGTGTCTTATATGCCTCCCGGGGGATCTCCTCTGTCAAGTTCAGCCCCATCCATGCTCTTCCCAGAGAGTAAATCTGGTGATGTCACCTTCTCATCCTCACTAAGGTTCTGCTTAGAACCTTGCCATGGGCCCCTTGGCCAAAAACTCAAAGCTTCCTTAGGATGGCAGCTCCCTCCACCCATCATTGGCTGGTGCCCACCCTCCCCTGGCCTCCTGCAGCCCCCAGCAGATGCCCAGTCCTTCTGATGGATTCACCATTCCTCTGCGGGGGACCCTGTGTCTTTGCCCATGCTTTTCCCTCTACCTGCGTGACATCCCTCCACTTAAATCTCTGCCTTTTCTCTCCTGGTGAAGCTCTCGCATCACCTGGTCGGGGAAGCCATCCTCGGGGCCTCCCCCAGGTCCCCCCTACCACAGCTCTGTCATTGTCTGTTAGGGCCCTTTCTCCCCCATGGGGCCATAAAGTCTTTCAAGGCCAAGGTATTTATATGTCTCAAACTCTGGTTCCGGAGCTCATAGATTTTTTTAAGCAGACATTAATCTCTGCATATATGATTTTCCCCTCCACAAAGGAGGCTTGAGGGCTATGGTGAGGACACATTCACCCAGGGCATGGCATCTACCATTCACTAAGTCCCCACTATGACCTAGGTGCCGTGCCAAGCACTTTCTGTAGAATCTCTCATTGGCTTCACACACCTTATGAGGAAGAGCCTTCTATCATACCCATTTTACCCATGAGAAGACTGAGTCCCAGAGAACTTGAGCATCTTGCCTAAGGCCTCTCCAGCTGTTTAGTGGCAAATCCCAGATTGTTAACTAAGCCTGAATGTATTCCTTTCAATATTGATTCAGTCATTCAAAATTCACTGAGGGCCTACTCTGAACCAAGGGTTGTTTGACGCACTGGGGACACAAGAATGAACACTAGAGAAGGCCTGTGTGACTGTGAGTGTGTGTATGAGTGTGGGAACATGTGAGTGTATATGTGTGTGAGAATGAGTATATGTGTATGAGTATCTAGAAAAGCATATGTGTGATGCAGGCTGCAGGTGCTGCCTAGGGTGAGAATCAGGGAGGGCTTCCTGAAAGAGGTGATGTATAAGCTGAGACCTAGGAATAAGTAGCAATTTGATCAGCAAAGATGGGACGTGGGGTCATCTCTGGGAGGGGGGAAGCAGAGGTGAAAATCTGCAGAGAGAAAGAGCACAGTGGCTTGGGGGGATGGGGGAAGAGAGAGGACAGAGGCTGCTGAGACATGAGGCAGCAGGAGGCAGGAGTCTGAGCATGGAAAGCCATCCCAAGAGAAGTCACCTTCGTAGACTTTTAATGACTTATTCAGTTCAGTGCCCTACAGAGTTGGGCAGAGATTTCTGTAGGTTCAATGCCAAGAGGATTTCCTGTGCCCCCAGCCCTGCAGCATGTTCCTTTACTGGAAGAGTGGAGAGGGGGGATGCAGAGGCTGGCAGGGAGGCAGCCACTGCTCTCAGAAAGCTCCAGAGTGGAGGGGAGTGTCTGTTGGGTCCTAGGCCAGAAGCCAGAAGTTGGGTTTGGACCTTGGGAGCTGAACAGCTGTGTGGGCCTAGGCAAGCTGCTTTATCTCTCTGAGCCAGAAGTTATTCTGTGTGAAATAGATAAATCCCCACGTATATGCCCTAGAAATCCTTGCCCCGTTATTTCCTCCTGGAGAAAGGAGCTTATTTTGCCCAAGAGTGTCGGCTCAGGATAGAATAAAACATTTATTGAACATGTTCTGATTCCTTGCAACCCCCAGCAGGCACTAATGCACGGGGAGGAGAAGCTGTCCCAGGGACTTTCGGAGATGAAAGGGTGTCCTCCAGAGGGATGGGCTCCATCCTGGCCTCTCAGACTCTCTTTGCCAGCCTCTGGGCTGCTTCTCCACCCTGCCCAGAGGTCAAGGCTGCCAAGGGCTTTGGCATTTTCACTCTGGCTCTGCACCAAAAGGAATCTGGCAAGGGGTACTCTGCCCCTTTAGGCGGTGCTGCGCGGGGCAAGCGAGCACAGAGATGAGGAGTGCAGGGGTGGGGTGGGGGGGTCCTTCTTAGCTGTGAGGCCTGTGGTGTGTCTCTGTGAGACTCAGTTTCCTCATGGAGAAAATGGGAGAAATAATTTCCACTGGGATGGTTGCAAAGGACTAAGTAGACGGTGGACAGAATGCAGTTGGCATGGCGCCTAGCACACGGTGAGCACTCAGTAAAGACCACGTAGCACAGGGTTCTTGTTTCTCGTCTTTGCCTTTTTGTCTAGGAAAACTCCTGATTAGAAATGGGTGGGAGGGCGTCTGGCTGGCTCAGTGGGAAGAGCGTGCAACCCTCCATCTCGGGGTTGTGACTTCAAGCTCCATGTTGGGTATAGAGATGACTTAAAAATAAAAATCTGAAAGGGGCGTCTGGGTGACGTAGTCAGTTGAGCGTCTGACCCTTGGTTTCAGCTTGGGTCGCGATCTCAGGGTGATGAGATCGAGCCCCACTTTGGACTCAGTGCTGAGCTCAGAGGTAGAGTCTGCTAAAGTTTCTCTCTCTTTCTCCGTCTGCACCCTGCTCCCCCACCTCAAGCTCGCTCTCTCTCCTTCTCTCTCTCCAATAAATAAATAAATTTTAAAATGAATAAATAAAATCTTCAAAAAAAAAAAGAAATAGGGGCAACATCAGCTTTGGTTTTTTTTTTATGGTGGCAAAACAGGCATAATGTGAAATATATCATTTTAACCATTTTAAGTGTACAGTTCAGCGACATCAAGCACATTTATGTGGTTGTGCAACCCTCACCACCATCCGTGTTCACTTTTTCATCTTCCTAATCTCTCTCTCTTTTTTTTAAAAGATTTTATTTATTTATTTGACAGACAGAGATCACAAGTAGGCAGAGAGGCAGGCAGAGAGAGAAGGAAGCAGGCTGAGCAGAGAGCCCGATACAGGGCTCGATCCCAGGACCCTGGGATCATGACCTGAGCCGAAGGCAGAGGCTTTAACCCACTGAGCCACCCAGGTACCCCTCATCTTCCTAATCTTAAACTCTGTCCACGTGAGGCAATAACTCCCCATTCCCCAGCCCCCAACGTCTGGTGAACACCATGCAGTTTCTTGTCTCTAGGAACTGGCCCATTTGAGGGACCTTATGTGAGTGCAATCATACAGTATTTGTCCCTTGTGTGATGGCTGACTTCACTCGGCGCAGTGTCCTGGAGGGTCATCGGCGTCGTGGCAGGTGTCAGAAGCCCCCTCCTTGTTAAGACTGAGTACTATTTCACCGTGTGTACAGACCACATTGTGTTTATCCTTTCACCTATCAATGGACACATGAGTTGCTTTTACCTTTTGGGTATTGTCGATGATGCTGCTATGCACATGGGTGTACAGACATCTGTTTGAGCCTCAGCTTTCCATTCCTTTGGGTGTTCGCCCAGGAGTGGAACTGCGGGATCATATGGTAATTCTATGTTTCATTTTTATGTCGTGTGTTTTCAAGTCTCCATATCTTCTGCTTGAACAGGGACCCCATGGCCAAATGGGAGCTCCTTTTTACCCTCTCCATGTAGTCACAGAGTGAATACAGACTCTGCCCAGCGCCAGGCTTTGGCACCCAACCCAAGGTTCCTCTGGACCACGCTGACCTCCACAGTGATGGTGTAGTTGGAGTGTTCCTGGCCCCCCACTGACACCCAGCATCCAGCCATCCCTTGTTGGGTAACTCCTGCTCTTGCTCTCACTGCAGAGAGAAATTTAGGGGCCACCTCCTGGTTTCATGGAAATCCCTAGATGAAACTGAACCATAACCACCAGGGACCACCACCGACCACCACCGACCGGGAGGATTACCTCTTCCTGCTGACAGCCCAAGAGACTCTACTCCCAAGACCCCATTATCTTCCCAGCCCCACTGACCCTCCAGAGTTTGCACTCAAGCTGCTTAGTGTCCTAGTTACAATCATGGGCTTTGAGAGCAGACAAATTTGGGCTGGACACATAGTGCTGGCAGCTGCTGGTTGTGTGACTTTGAGAAAGTCACTCTCCCTTGGAGACTCAGTTTCCTCTTCTCTAAAAGGGAGCAGTCGTAGACTCTGTTAATATGGAAGTTGAGCTAATGCATGGAAATCCCTGAGCCCTCTGCCTGGTATCATAAATGGAACCTTCATGACCAGGGTCATGCCTGGTCAGGCTTCAGACTGAAGGAAGAGGAGCTTCCAGATGGAGGGGGGCTGGAACAGTGAGACACTTCTGAGCAGGGTCCTTGGGGTCCCAGCCGAGGACACGTGGGAGCAGATTCTCCGCAAACCTCCCCCCCCCCCACTGTAGGAGGATTTCTTCTGCCCTTGGCCTGGGTGTAGACAAGTTTCCCAAAAGAGTCAGTGGCTCTGCACCTCCATCCCTCCTTGTCCCCACATGCTGCTCTGGGGTGTCTCCTAGGGTGTCTAAGTCACAGTCAGCTGCATCGTGGTCAGGCAGGGGAAGGGTACACTGTACTGCCTCCCTTCCACCTATCCCTGCTCCAACGTGAAGCTTTCCAGTTTCCATGATGATACACAGGATGATTCCAGAACTTCCTATTCTTGCCTCCCACTGTCCTTAGAGTCTACCGCTCCTCGCCCCTGCATTCAAATCCCCTCCTATGCTACTTCATATAAGCAGAAATGCTCCACATGAAGTTAGAGAGCCCTCCAAGGTCTCCCTCCCACATCACTGTCCTCTCTGCTTCACTTGGGCTGCTGTTGGCCACGTCTCCCTGCTGAGCTGACGCTGTTGGTGTTCTGGAACCAGGGACAGGAGTTTATAGTCTCCCCTGCCTCCTATCATCTTGTAAACCCCAACCTGCTGAAATCATTTTGGATGCTTATGACACTGAACGTGCTTGTGTGATTTCTCCACTGAACAATAAGCTCTAGGAGGACAGGTACCTGTCTGTGTCTGTCTGATCTTCCATTGTTCTGTCAGAGCCTAATTCAGTTTCTGGCACAGAAGGCACCCCCTTCACCCCCACAAAAAAAAGAAAGAAAGAAAGAAAGAAAAGAAAAAAGAGTTTTATTATTCAACACAGTCTCTTAATTCTTCCTTCCAAGAACCATCTGTCAGTGGGACAATGGGCTGTCCAGTGTTTGGCATCGTCACATGTGACTTGGATGGACAGAACAGGAACTAGTATAGAGGAGCTAGGGTACTCCACTAGAGGTCTTTTTCCATGAAACAGAGATCTGTCGAAACCCTTTCATTATGGGTAGTCAGCTTCCCAATCGTCTTTGAATCCATTGTACACTTCTCTGTCCTGTTTGCGAGAAGACCATCAGAGGCTGGGCTCACTCTGTCCGTCATACCCTTCCCCATCTACCAACCCACTGACCCTATACCAACCCACTGACCTTAATGAATAAAGAAATCAGGCTGATCTGGCATGATTCGTTCTTAGGGAATCAGTCCTGAGAATCACTGTTTTCTCTTTTAGGAGCTCTCACAAGCCCCAAGGTTTCTGGAATACTGCTCAGACTGACATTAAACTCACCACAACTGTGTTTGTGGAATCTTTTGGCTTCCAGATTTTGACAATACAAACCACCCTTGTCCACTTCTTAGGTTCTTTCAAGGATGCTTAGGATATCTTTCAAGGATAGCGAGGATTCTCTGGGAAACCAGGACAGTGGCTTGGCAATCCTGTGTGCAAATTCTCTTGTTGCCCTGGAATGAACTCCTCCCAGCCGGGAGATTTTAACTTCTGTGCCCACCCTGCAACCCTGTGCCCTCTCCCCACTGCCTCATCTTTTCTGGCCTCCTGTTTCCATTCAGCAATATTGCGTCCGGTCTTCCTGGGTCTGGTGATCATTTTCCTTGCTTGTTGTAGTGGGTTGTAGTGTAACTGATGACCTCCAAAAAGGTATGTCCATTTCCTGGAACCTAAGAATGTGAATGTATTTTTAAAAGGGCGTCTTTGGAATCATAATTATCTTAGGGGTCTTGGGATGAGATCATTTTGTATTACATTGAATCTTGAATCCAATGACAGGTGTCCTTCTAGGAGACAGAAGAGAGAAGCAGAGATGGGAAATGTGCAGTTACCAACCAAGGAACATCTGGAGCCAGCCAGAGCTGGAAGAGGAAAAGAATTCTCCCCTACAGCCTTCAGAGGGAGTGCCACCCTGCTGACACCTGAATTTTAGACTTCCAGGCTCCAGAACCCTGAGAGAATCCATCCTTGTTGTTTTAAGCCACCCGGCTCGTCCTGATCTGTTGCAGCAGCAGTGAGAAGCTAACGCGCCGGCGGAGACCAAAACCCCTGGCTTTACCTGCTCTTCCTCATGACCCCTCTTTGGGATGACCACACTAGCCTCCCCTCTAGCCTCTTTGCCTCCAAGCTCACCCACTTCTGTCCCTCAGCTTGATGTTACTAAAATACACAGTCGCGTCGCATTTCTGTTTAAAGCCTATCGGCTAGAATGATCTGTTCCAAGTGACAGAAAACCCAACCCAAACTGGCTTACACAAAAAGGAATTTATTGGCTCATGAAACCAGAGACCAGGGGCTAGGGCTAGCTTCATCTCTGCTGGATTTGAGGGCCAAACAATGTCACTGGAACTTGTTTTGCTGTGCCCTGCCGCCTTCTGCTCTGTTGGCTTTGGTGTCAAGCTCTGCGTGGCGAAGAGATGGTGGCAGCAGCCCCAGCCCCTGCATCCTGTTAGATCAGAGACCAAGGGAAAAATTCAAAGACCTCCCCCAGGTCCTCAAGCCAGAGCCCTGGGGCGGTGCCCATTGGGCTTGATTGTCCATCCCTCAACCAATCACTGCGGCCACACAAATGGAATGTGCTGATTGGCTGAGGTCTAGGTCACATGCCCCCTCCGCAGGCGTCCTAATGGAGTTGCCTCTCCTTGAGCCAGGCGCACTGGAAAGGAAGAACAGTGGAAAAGGCAGGGAAACAGAATCCCAAAAGAAAAATCCCACTCCAAGGATAGCAAATGCATGCTGAGGAGCTAAAACCAAAGAAACAAACAGGAAATGTCCATGCAGGGGGCTCTTCAGTGGTTCCTGCCGAGACGCATCAAGATCGGGATCCCTGGTCTGCAGCCCAACCTCAGTTCCAAGCCACTTGACGTCCTCTTGCCCTTATGCTCCTGTTCACGTGGTCCCCAATACGCAGAAACTCTCTCCCCCTTCTCCACACTCTTCTTCTGACCAATTCCTACTCCTCCTTCAGGACTGCTCGACTGGAGCCTTTACCATTACTCGGGACCCCCAAAGCATCCTGACGTCCATCTAGACTGACCCTTACCCCACTGGAGTGAACTTGACTGCTAATGAATGTATCTCTTCTTCTGAACTCTGTCCTCCATGAGAGCAGAGATTTGTTTTATTCTTATTTTATTTAACACACACACGAAGCCCTTTCCAAGGGCCAACCACCATTCTAAGCTTTTTACAGACGTTAATGCACTTCATCCTGATACTAAACCCACGAAGGAGGCTCGATTATTAACCTTACTTTAAAGATAAAGAAATTCAGGTAGGAAGATCATATGTGATACATCTCTACTTCCTGGGCCCAGCTCAGGGCTGGGAACACCATAGGTATTCAAAAAAATCTGTCTTTCAGGTTGTCTGTCCTGGCTCTCCAATCTTACCACAATGGCCATATCCTCAGATTTTCCCATTTCCCCAAGTTGCCCACATTCTGGGTCTTCCCAGTCTGGAAAGGGGCATTGCTGGCTCTGCATCCACTCTCCAGGCTAACAACCCAACGGCTGTCACTGAAGCCTGTGACCGTGACCCACTCAGGAAGGTTTGGGCCCATGAAATCCCTGTAATTAAAGGATGAGCCCAGGAGAAACCCAGGGGGAGGGTCTTCTGTCTCCCCCACTTCAGTGCCCCCCGACCCCTCTGTGTTCCAAAAGCCCAGTCCGGGGGTCCCACCCCGATGGTCACTTATTTCAACAGACTCCTGAGGATGACTTTTGTCTCTAGAATCCTAACCTGAAACCTCCTGAGCCTTAACTGGCTCGAAATGAAAATGTGTCAAAGTTTTGCCCTCACAGGAGAGATTCTTTAATTAAGACCAGCAAGCATAAAATCTTAAAAAACAAAACAACAACAACAACAACAAAAGACCAACAAGACTCCACCTCTGCAGACCAACCTGGTTCTGTCTTTTTGGTCTCCCCATCCCTACCAGGCTCATTCTCCATGCCTCCTCCACCACTCTGTCCCAGCTGCCTCTTCCTCGCAGGCTGTCTATCCTGTATAACCATCCATCCCTCTCCTTGTTCTTGCTCCTTTTCCTTTGTCTCCCGCTCCGGTTTCTTTCTGCCTGGTTATGTCTCTTTTTCCTTGTCTCTTCTGCTGGAATCTTCTCTGCCCTGTCCCACCCCCCGCAGCGTCTGTCTGGGCTCGGTGTGTCTCCTGGATATCTGCCTGTTTGCCCCCCGACCTCTCTCTCTCTCTCCCCCATCCTTGGCTAGTTGGGATGTCCAGAAACAGGCCTCAGACTTCTGGCTTTCTCGTCAGAGTAAGAGAACCCCTCTGTAGCCGGGCAGCCACAGGGTCCCTCGCTCAGGACCCTCTCCCATTCTAGGAGCCTCCTCCCTGTGGTCTCTGTGCCTCTAGGCCCCTCTGCCCAACCCAAGAGGCAGGAACCCTCTGGGCCACATGGGCAGGGTGGCCGTCTGCTGCCCTGAGGACCCAGGTCGCAGCGGCTTCCCTTAATGAGCGCGCCTTCAGTGACACATTCATTATTCCTGTTTGGTCGCTTCGAGTCAAAACTGATTAGTTACACTTACTGCCGCAAAGATGTAATGATTTTATTGTTTATCTTCAATTTATTTTGATTAACATCTCCGTTCTTTTCATTGCAAGAGCAATTAGGTGCAATCTAACAGCGACTACTTTAATTTTGTTGAAATTAAGATGAATAAGTGACGGCTTATGGTGCTTTGTTTAACAAATAAATCATAGTTAAGAGGAGTGTATTAGTAATAAATGAAAAAAGACAGCTTAATTAAAATGCATGGAGGCAGCCTCTTGATGTACATCCAAAACCCAACTCTGAATTCCAAAAATCAGAGGGAGCTGAGGGTTAGAAAGACCCTCGCCGCCATTGGAAATGGTGATCACAAGATGACAGACACTGTGGTCCGGTTTTGAAGGTGCTGTGCAGAGAAGAGGAAGGTGCATATTATGAGCCTCAGGAGACAGTTACACCTCATCAGCAGATGCCACCAGGAACCCAGGTAGAAACCAGACCTAGGAGCAGGAAGAGAGGCTTTATCCTTCCAGCAAGAACCGTCTGTCAAGCCCCACCCTGAATTCTCCCTGGGAACCCACTTAGGGCAGGGGGCCCTTCCCTCCCCCACCCCACCGAGGTTGCCTTGGGAGGTGGGGGGGAGCCTGGTGCCAAGCCAGGAACCCCAGGGCAAGTCTCTCAGTGTGATCTCCTCCCCCCTGGGCTGAGAGGGACTTCCCCATCTCTTGATTTGGAAACAAAGTGCAAAAAGTCAGCCCTGGAAAGTTTCCCGTGTGAAGTTTAAAAGCGCTTGTGCTGAGGAGGCTGGCTTTGAAGCAGCTTGCTGGGGCCCCTCGGCAGGCTCCTGCGAGTCAGAGGGCCGGCCTCGCCTCAGATCCGCTGCGCCAGCCTCTGCAGGGCTGGGAAATGGGAATTGTTTTTAAGCGGAAAAATTACTCGTGGAGCTCACTCCTTTGCCACCGCTCTTCTTTTGTTCTCAGTTGTCTATTTCCTCCCCTTTTTCCTCCTCTTTTGCTCCTTCTTTAGCGAAGAAGAGAAGACAGACCTGGGTTCAAACGCATACGCGGTTTCTTACTAGCTGTGTGACCTCAGGCCAGTGACTTAACCTCTCTGGGCCCCAGCACTTACTCAGAAAAGCCAGGGCAGTAGTGCTGATGAGGCATGAGTGTTGTGAAGGTTAGCCAAGGTAACTGCACAAAAGCGCCCAGTCCCTGCCTGGCCCAGAGAAGGAGCTCAGAAAGCATTATCTCCCTCAATGTCTACAGAACCTCCCACTTCTTTCTGTCTGCATTGCTACTAACTAGACCTTCACGGCCAAGTCTCCACATCCTCACTGGGCTCACTTAACTCCAGCTTCACTTTTCTTTTTCATCCTCTCAGCCCATGTCACCGAGTACCCACCTGTGCTCCCCTTTAGACGATACCAGGTCTGAGTAATCCAGGGACGGGCCTGCCCTCAAGAGCCTCCAATCCCATACCCCGAGTCCTTGTGGAACTCCTTCCTAATGGTCATCCCGGGCCTGTGTGTTCCAAAGCGTCCTCCCCACAAAATGAGCACCTTCTGTGACAACAGGGGCAATGCCCAGCACAAAGCCTGCCTGGCCCACATCAAGCACTCGATGCCTATTGATTGTTCAATCACACACCCAGTGCTGGCCTGTGGGCCACCTCCTGTGGGGCTGACTGTAAGGGCCCAGAGAGGAACCAAGCCTGGGTGTGTACTCTCAGTTCAGGCAGGGATACAGACACCAAAGCAGGCAATGACACTGTGGAGTGGATGGTTTGGGGACAGAGCAGAGGAGAGGACAAGAGGTGATAACCCCCCAAGAAGGACCAAAGGCAAAGGACTTATATGAGAACTGAATCTGGCTTCAGTTTTCCTTCTACTTCTGCAAAGGAGAAATCAGGATCCATGGGGTTTCCGTGTACTGAGGTCCAGACTTCTCCTCAGTCTACAAGCCCCTCACCTGCCATGCCTGGCTCTGCCCACCCTTCTAGTCTCAAGCCCCTCCTTCTTCCTGGTCCTGCCACACTGGCCTTCCTACTGGCCAGGCTCCCTGCTGCCTCCCAGCCCTGGCACATGTTGGCCACTCTGCCAAGAAGTCTCCCTTTAGCAGCTCCTTCCCACTTCCTGTCAACTGCAATCCTGGCCCCACCCCTGACTTCAGGTCTCAGCTTCTATGTCACCTTGAGAAAGCCCTTCCTGAACCCCCAGCCTGGGCCAGTTTCCTCGGATCTTAGGTCTCACTGCACTCTCCATTCTCCCATGGCACTTGTACAACTGTCATGAAATAATTATGGAATTGCTGTTCACAGTCTGTCTCCCCAGCTAGACTGCAAATTGCATGAAGGCAGAGACCACGCCTGCCTTATGAATTGCTGTATCCTCGTGCCAAGCAAAAACACTTAATAAGTATTTGTTGAATAAAAGCTGAACAGAATGCATAACCTTCTATAGGCTGGACACTTTAGACATACCACAGATAATCTTAAAATAATCCTAAAAAGGAGGTGATTATTGTTCTTATTTACAGATGAGGACACTGAAGCTTAGATAGGTGTGACTGGCCCAAGGCCATGCACTAGGTAAGTGGTCTTGACCCCTCATCTGTCTGACTGAAGCCGCACTCCACCCAGGAAGCATCTTTGAAGCATAAAAGCCGTGTGTGTGTGTGTGTGTGTGTGTGTGTGTGTGTGTGTGTGTGTAGGAGGCATAGGCTTTTTCCTGCTTGGGTCTAAGGACAGGGGAGAACACTCCCCCCCCCCCCTGCTTGGTGTCAGTGAGGGAGGTACAGCATATCCCTGAGATGTGGGATCCAGCTCTGGGGAGGTCCAGGGAGGTGGCACAGACACTTCTCAGGAGGGGCTTTGGGGACCCCAGAGAGCCCTTGGCTTTCCCGGCTGAACTGGCTTTCTGGTACTTTTCTCGGCCCCCAAGGCTGTCGACAAGGGTTTTACGGGGCACGCTGGTGCCCAGGGAGCCCTAGTTCCAGGCAGCTACCACAGAGCCTGCTGCCTTCTGGTAAGTATGAACTCCAAGAGGGGAAACCCGGAGTCCTTGAACACCTCCTGCGTGCCCCCCACCAGTGCCCCTCCCAACCTCACCACCAAGAGCCGCTCAACGCCTTTTAGAGATAAGGAAACTACCGCTGGAGGAAGTGACTTGTCCGAGGTCTCCGCGGAGAAATTACTTAAGCTCCATCCCTGGGCTGCCCTTCCAAGAAGGGATAGAGGGAGGGACAGCGAGTCCTCCCAAGCAAAGGGAGAAAGGGGTGGGGAGTGAGGGAAGTGAGAAAGAAATAAGAGGGAGAAGATGGTGAGAGCGACCGAGGAGAGAGGGGTAAGCAAGCCAGTCAGCACCAGGATCCAAAGAGAAAAAGCGAGGCGCAGTGAGCAAGAGAGCCGGGGACCCAGGGAGAGCCCGGGAGAGGAGAGCAGACAGAGAAACGCGGCAGAGACCGGGAGATGAAGAGAGACAGAGGGAGGCCGGCAGAGACGGACAGATCCAACAGCCAGAGCTAGTGACAGTGACCGGGGCGTGGGGGGCGAGGAGCGCGCGGAGCCGGCGCGGGACGGCGGCAGGAGGGGGCGGGGGAGGCCCGGGAGGGTGAGCCGCGGGGCCGCCTCCTCCGGGCGCCGCCGCCCCCCTCCGCCGCCCCCGCCCTGGGCCGCACGCGCCCGCAGCCTGATGACCGCAGCCCAGCCGGAGACGCGCGGCCCGCGCCGACTCGAGGCGGCCGGCAGCTGGCGGCGCGGGGCGGGCCGGGGAGCCGCGAGCGCCGCAGAGACGGTGGCAGTCCCCCCGGCTCGGCGGGCCCTGATTGATTTGTCAGCCGAGGCGACAAAACAGCCCCTCTGATCCGCGCGCCCGGTCCTAGGCTGCCCGGGCGCCGGGCCTCCCTCCCCGCGCCTCGGCCGGCTCCCGGGCAGGTCCCGCGGGCTGGAGCGCCCGGCCGGCCCGAGGAGGGAGCCCCCCGCCCCCCGGCCCGGGCCCCGGAGCCCCTCCCCGGCCCACCCCACTCCCCCCGCCCCCATCTCGCACCTCCTCCGGCTGGGCCAGGCTCGTCCCCAGGCCCCGGGGCTGCCAACTGCCCCCTCGCGCCCCCCCGGGCACCGTGCCAACACCCCCAGCCCTCACCCTGCCGCTCCCCCCCAGCCCGGCGCTCCCGCCCCTCGCCCCCCGGCCCCGGCCCGGGGCCGCCCGCAGAGCCGGCCACACCCGCTGCGGAGGACTCGGAAAGGTAAGGAGGCGCCGAGGCTGTCCCCCCAGGGGCCTGGGGGCTGCGCGGGGGGCACGCGCAGGGGTCCGCCGGGCACCCGCGGACTCGGACCGGGAACCGCCGCTGCCACCGATCGGGGGACGCGAGAGAGCCCCGCCGGGGCCGGGAGGGCTCGGGGCGAGTTAGAATTGCATAGGGAGGACCTGGTGGGAAGTGGGTGAGGTAGTTACCCGTCTGCCGGTCCTGGGACCAGGGGGTCTTGCTCTCAGGGACAGAGATCTCTGTCCCTGTCGTTCATCTTCCAAGCAATTCCCTTCCTCTCTCGCCTTCATCTCCGAGTCTCTAGAAATTTATGGGACCATTTTCCTGTGTCTCTTTTGAGGACTCAACTCTCTGCCTCTCTCTAGGGTAGAAAGAGCCTCTTCTCATTTCTTGCCCATTCAATTAAGCGTGTTCTCTCCCTGCTCCAATTTGGAAGGATTTTTTTCCTCTTTCTCCCTCCCCAGCTTAGAAGG
This sequence comes from Martes martes, assembly GCF_963455335.1. NCBI lineage: Eukaryota > Metazoa > Chordata > Mammalia > Carnivora > Mustelidae > Martes > Martes martes. The sequence continues at coordinate 85,525,886 of NC_137900.1, forward strand.
AAGTTCTCTCTCCTAACAATTTACAACCATCTTCTGTCTCACTCTCCCATTTTGGAGGCTAAACCCCCTTCTCTGTCACCTCTTTACCCCACTTAATTCTGAGTGTGCAGACTCAATCTGAGGTTTCAAGGAGGGGGTGGACCTTGTGTTTTTTCTGGTGCAGGGGCCAGTAATGGGGACTCATAACCCAAAGCAGCAAAGCAGGGTATCAGCAATCCATGTTAGCCTCCAGGCAAAGGGCAGCTTCCCAGGTGGACGGGGCATTTGTTTCCAGGGGCAAGGAGGGAAGACTTTACCCCGGAACAAAGAATTGAGGGCAAGGAAACTGTCCCAGCCCCTTCCAAGGCTGAAGAATCCCAGCTTCTGGGCTGAGGGGCCACATCGAGCCTCCCTCCCCCATCCCTTTAACTTTAAAATAGTTTAATGAACACGGAGAGAGAGAAATCATTTTTTTTTTTTTTCTGCGTGGTGAGCAGTCTACAAAGAGAATGGGGAAAGGAGAGAGAGAGCTTTAACTCTGATCCCCGCAATTAGTTCCCTGGGATTGGGAAGGGGGGGCAACCGGGGAGCCTCAGTTCTTCAGATACAAAAGCATTTAGATCGCTTTAGACCGGTTAATCCTGAGTCTGGCTCGGGTCTCTTTTGTTTCCCAACTCCATTGTGGGTTTTGTGCAGTTTCTCTCTGTTCGCGTGATTGACTAGCCAATGGATGGTAATTATCCAAATGTCCCCTCTGTCCTTTGACTGACTTCTCCGTATTATGGGCAACTGTCATGCATTCTGTCATTCCATATCATATTACACGTATTATCATATGAAGTCTCCCCCCCATATAAAGGAGGGAGCCTCAGCCCAGATGCTGCTGCCTTTAGAAGGAAGGGCCCTGAGAAATTGGTCCTGGGCACGGGTTCGGAATACAGAGCAGGGGACTCCCGAAATGGGAGGTTCTGCAGGTAATTTGTTGCACTGGTTGGGGGAGGGGGAGGGTGATCTGTGGGGTTTGGGGTTAGAATGACTGTGCTGGGGGCTTGGAGCAGGCTTGCCAGCTGGTATTCCTTGGCTGGACCCTTGGAGCAGTTTGGACAGATCCGGCATACCTTATGGAGAAACTTAGAACCAGGCTTCTGACTCCTGAATATCAGAAAAGTCTGCAAAGCCAGGTCTTTTGGGGGGTGCTGGAGCATAGTGGCACATGCTCGGGACAGCCTTTGAGGTCCCAGTATATACCTCCTCTACTTGTGGCCCTTCGCAGGACAAACCCTTTGGACTTTTGTCCCTGTTTGCTGCCAAGCAGACTGAGGACAGAGGAGCCAGCCATATCAATTCCAAACCCTGACAAGATGATCCTGAAGCTCTGAGAAGGGGCAAGCTTTTCCAAGGATGCTTTTGCACAGATAAACTCAGTGCCCCTTGGTGCAATTGTGCGTGCCATCACTTAAGAGGGAAGCAGGATTTATAACAAGGAGGCTTTGCAGACGGAGACTCTGGGGTCCTCTGAATCTGTGGGCAGGACTAGCCTTTCTTCTGCTAAAATGGGAAAAAAGTGTTTTATTATTGCAATGGATATGAAGTGCTGCCCAGATGTACAGCCTTGCAGTTAATTACCTTGTTCTTCATCAAATATATGAGCAATAAATTCTCCAGAAGGGAGGGGTGTGTGTGTGTGTGTGTGTGTGTGTGTAAATGGATGGATAGATGAATGCAGAAGAGAGAGAGGCTCACACTCTTTTCAAGACCACAGAAAAAGGCAGGCTATTTTATGGGAAGCTTGATACACTGCTGCAAGATGCTTTGAATTTTTTGATGATCAAATATACATGATCAAGCTGTGCATGTTAGGGTGTGAGGTGCACTGACGGTCAATGGCTATTGATCAGGCTGTTAAGTATTTCTGCTCAGTTTTATAAATATAGATGGATCCCAGATGATTTAAAGAATTGGATAGTTAAGAAACTGGCATTCTGCGTTTCTTTGGAGAACCAGAAATAGCTAGTCAGTTACAAAAATCACAGACCATTTTTACCCCCCCCACCCCCCCAATCCCCAGCCCCCCCAACCCCCAACCCCCTCAGCCCCCCCCATACCTTGGTAAATGTGAACTTCATCTGCAAGGCTTTTCGCAAATAGAGTAAAAATATTCAAAGTGTTTTGTTTGGGGGTCTGCCCAAAACAGTCACTTTATCTGAGCTTTATTCACAGACTGGGATTTTACTTCCCTGCTTGTCTCTGTCTCTGTTTCTGTCTGTCTGTCTCTCTATCACACACACACACACACACATACACACACGCACACACTCGTAACCACAATTTTGTCCCAGACTGACATTCTACTAAAGTGATGGGGAGAATGTCAGAATGTCACTTCTGGGAGTAGAGTCTAAGGTCCTTGAAACCCTTCTGGTTAGGAACAGGGTGAACTGGCCAAAAGGATTTTCCCAATTAACTAATTTCTCGCTAATCTAAGGATCTATTTAGAAAGGTGTGGAGGGAGTGGGGGGGGATGAAGATTTAAAGATAACCTCTAATTGGTCTGGAAAAATTCAGTCGACACCTAGAAAACCTCTTTTTCTTTCATTCCCCTCCTTCTCCTCTCCTACTGTTTTTCACATCTCTTTCTCTCATTTTGCCTCCTAGGCAAAAAAAAAAAAAAAAAAAAAGTGGACTTTGGAAGAAAGGGGTAATAAGAAATAGTTGGGAAGTAGGGAGGAGAGAGAGAGAGCAAACTTTTAATTTTTTTTTAATGGAGTTGCTTGGCAATCTTATTTGTAATCATCCAATTAGCTATTTTATAGAAGGATCATGTTCAAGAAAATCAGCCTTCACCCAGATCAGTGAAACTTAAGCATACAATTTATAGTCATGTTTTGGTTTCACATCTTAAAAAGAACAGAGTGTAGATTTTAGATTTTTCTATCTGCAGAAAAATCTTTTCTAGCTAAGAGCCCCTCACTGGGAGAGCTCAGGCATTCCTATTGATAAATCCTCTCTAGAAATAGAACTGAAATTGGCATCCCTCAAAAAAAAGTTGATCCACCAAGAAATGGATGAATCAGTCCTGATTGGGTGGACGTGCCCTTTCACCTCGTTGTGTCTGACCTATCACTTAATTAATCTCTCCCAGATGCAGAGCTGTTGACAATGCCAAAGATAAGCAGTATTTTGAACAAAGCAGGAAGCTTTTTAAAGAACAAGACACAGTGAGGTTTGAGGCTCTTAAAAACGTGTAAATCATCAGAATCTAGATGGAGAGTTTGTTATAACATAGCTGGAGCCGAGGTGGTCCTCTCTTTGCTAGAAACTTTCTGTGCTTTTCTTTAACCAGTGATATCTACCTACATTCATTTTCTGCCTCTCCTCTCTCTGATGGTCCCCTTTCTTCGGCCACTCCCTCTCTCTGGATTCAAACTATCCATGGCTAGTTTACTGAAAATTGTCTTCTGCTTCCCAGCCTTGTCTCTGGCTCTTCAGATCCTTTTTATAGCATAAGGACAATCGAGGTGGTCAGCTTCTAAGGCTTTGGGTGACAAAATATTGACTGCATTTGCTAGTACCTTTCTGAAGGAAGACATTTGTACTGGAGGCACCTTAGTGACTTACAGGGAATAGTTCATTAATTAAAAGACTTGCTAATTGCTACTTGAATTACTGTACGGAGAGAATGAAATGAGTTTGTAAAAGATAACAATTTGGGGAATAAATGTGTGAGGGGTTTTGGGGGGTTTTTTGGGGAGGCGCTTTAAACATTTTTATAAACAGGTCCTAGAAAATGTGTTGCTTTTACTCATGCCTCTATCATCAACTATTCAATTGAGCTTCAATTAATGATAATATATGGTCCGGGATCCTTAGCTGGGTTGACTGATGGAAGAGCTTTGTTGAATTTGGTGCAGGTGGCACTGTTTAATAAGCACAGGAAAGAGTGAATAATGTAGTGCTTGCAAAGAGAAATAAATGCAAAATAGATTGCTCTAATTATGGCAGCCCCCAGAAATGGAGATGCAAGCTGAAATGGCCAACTAGCTGGGAAATTCCAAAGACAGCTGATTGTCCCCTGCCTTTTTTACTTTCAGGACTGACAAGGTAGTGTAAAAGTAAATTTGGGTGAGCTCATCTGACTCAACACACGCATAAATTCAAAACCTGGTCTGGTGACCTATCAATGTTTGCCTTAACTGTCTAGAATCCATTACCAGATAGTATAATTCAGCTCCAAAACGGGGTCGTCTGAACACTTCTTGCAAGAGATCGGCACAAGCTCATTACTAACAGTCTTCGTGCTTTATAGCAAAGTGTCAGGAGATTTTGTTTTTGTTTTTGTTTTTGTTTTTGTTTGAATTTCTTTATGCCGGAGAAAATGAGTCTATTGGAAATCAAAGTGTGAATACTTAAGTAAACAGAATTTCCCATAAACCTGCAAGGGCCCATAATGATTTTCATTTGTGCAAAGATAATCGATGGGACATTAGTTGTTTTAATTAATGAAAGAGTACAAACTGGGGAGGGGGGCATAGGGGCCTGGGCTTCTTCAGCTGAAACCTATGTGGGAAATGACTGTTCCTCACCTAAAGAGACAATGCTAGCTTCCCAAAGAGCAAGAGATTTGCTAATGGGGCCAGTGGAAAGTTGGGCTGGGGTAGTAGGGGAAGGGTCCTCCTGGAAGTAGCCACGATGAGTATTTTCCCTTCCCTGCCAACTCACTGTTCCCCTCAGAAATGTATCATGTCCTACATCAACCTCATAGGAGAGGAACCTTCTTACTTCCAAGAAAGATGCATTTTGTACTAGGAGCCTCCTATGTTTTGTGTTGGTGAAGTAGGACCAGTGGCTGGAAAGCCAAAATCAGCATTCTTTAGCCTGAATTAAGGAAAGCCTGGGGCTGAATACATGTGAGTTTCTTCTTGAACTGGGCTGAGAAATGTACTAGGTCTGCTAGATATGGGGTGCTCTGTACAGCAATGCGTACAGCAGGTGTGTGGAGACTCTCCTCCTATGACTGGAGACTCAAGGAGGAGCCAAGTCCAGCATGGTCAGCCCCACCCCCCACCCCGGTTTTGTTCTGTGGAAGTGTTTACCAAGCCCATCCGCAGTATGGTCAGTGCTGGCTGGGCACCCGTGTCAATTAGTGAAGCTCATAAAAGGTTTATGAGGAAACCTTTGCTTACAAAGAGTTGAGGGGTGTCCTGCTGCCGGAGAGGGGTGGCAGAGATGCCTCAAAATTCAGAAAAGACTGTGGTAGGAAATATTTCCAGTCTCAAGTGCATGTAGACACAGGAGTTGTCAGCTAGTCAAGAGTTCAGCTGCTTCCGCCCCCACCCCCCCTTTTTCACACAAAATCATCTTGACTTTGCTTTCAGCAAAATGTGGTTCCCTGTGTGAAGAAATTTATTGGTGTTATTTGTGCTTCAACCTAAAAGGCAGCGAGATTAGCAAAATGGCCCTTTTAGGACTGGGTAGTATTCTGGGTTAGATTAAAAATAAATTACCCTCAAGGAAAGGCTGTAGTTATACCGGCTGAAAAGAAAATTGACCATCTTGTTGCAATATTTACTGTGTCTGTGTGTGCATGCACATGCATGTGCACACGCACATGTGTGCGCATGCAGGCACTTCCAAGGCAATTTACATCTTTGCATGGAAATTAGTAGGTGGGGGAGATACAATCAGCTATTGTGTATTTTGTGACAATTGTTCTTTAAGAATAATCTGATGTGACAGATTTGCGTTGTTGACAATGTGATTTAAGCAGGACCCAGATACAAACTTTCCCCACCCAAATCAATAAGGGTAAATCCTTTGGCCGAGGTGAACAATCTCTGACCTAGTATTCGTATTTCTTTTACCGATTCGCTGTAATAAAATTGAACATTTTGTCACCACTTTGAGAAACACTGCCAAACACCTTAAAACACATGTCACACGCCAGCAGCCCCTCATTTCCCTCCTCCGGGAGTTTCTACATCTGGAATCATAATCACAGATAAAAACCTTGACAAAATTGCATCTGAGCACATTTCTCTCCGCAGCCCTTACTTCCTCATAACATTTAATACAATATTAATACCTGCCTACCGAAATGCAGGAGGGAGGAAAGGGCTGCCAACCTCCACGTTTCCTGATGCATCATGTTCAAACCTGAAATTCACACTTCGTGTTTCATTTTAAGTTCTGTGCATTTAACAGGGCCCTAGAGAGAGGGCCCTGGTTAGTTCCCCAACCTGCTCAGCTGACGCCCAGGGAGGCGGTTTCGGAATTGTTCAGATCGCTGCAGGGAGAAGGGGAGGAGGAATGGGGCTCTGCTCTGCCTGAGACGGGCATTTATCTATCCACAGACATGGTCTTCTTCTTGGAAACAAGTAAGGCCCCACTAATTTTTATTACCGAGAGTGGTGACCACCAGATTTTCTGTAAGGTGTGACCAAGGCAATGAGCTGATTTCGTAAAGAGGAAGCCATGCCTGAGCTGATTTGCTGCTGACTGACAGCCTCTCACATCAATATAAAACACTCCCCCTGTTTGCTGAAGGAGGCCCACAGGCCTGGGAAGGGGGGTGGGGATCCTTGCTGAAGATACGGGGGCTTTTCTGCCACCCCTGTGACTTGGCCTCACCCCATCTTTAATTGAAGATGTCCACAACCCCACATTCCTGCGCAGTGGCAAGGAATCCCCGGTCCTCTGCCACACCAACAAGAGGCAGAGGTTAGAGAGAAGGGGAAAGTGCAGGAAGCCTACCCCACTGGCGGGCTCCCGGGGGCCAGTGTGATATCCTCAAAGTGGACTTTCAGATGTGGGTGGCTTTGTTCAGTCCCTGCCATTCTCTAACCAGAATCGGGGTCAAGACACACTACAGCAATCCCAGGGAGCCCCACCAGCAATGCTCCCTCTCCTTTTAAAATTTAAACCTTCAGGTTTCTGGAATGAGCAGCCAGCACTTCTAGTAGCCACCTCACTGTGGAGGGGGACACACACACACACACACACACACACACACACGCTTCCCGGAGCAGGAACCACTTTGGGGAGCAAGGAATATAATTTGCTGCACCGTGCTACTGGAAGAAGCCGCGACATTACACTTTACACAGGCAACTGGCCCCGTGACTCCAACCAGCAGCTTTGAGAACGCAGTCCTCTCTGCTTCCAGGCAGAGGAGAAATTGTTTTTGCCTCTTTTTTATTTGCAGTTACGATCCGAGAGGCTTCCCCGACCCCAATCCCCAACACCACCCTCAGAGTTTCAGGTCTTCCATTGGCAGTGCCCAAAGGGGGGGCCCTCGGCGGCCGGTCCGGGGCCAAAGAGGGCGGCTCCCTCTGCGCGGAATCCCTCCCTAGCGACTCCCAAATCCGGCGTTTTCTCTGCCCGCCTTTCCCTCGGGGGAGACTCGGAGAGGCTGCAAAAATCTGGGCGCCCGCTCGCTCGCTTGTCAAGAAGCAAACTGTCTTCACATTCTCCAAGAGCAACATCCCTGCCTAGGAAGAGGAAGGAAGAGGCAAAATAAATAAAACCAGTTAATGTTGTAGTTAACTTGCAAATCAAGTAAATCTGTTGGTGCCGTATTTGAGAAATAAACCATCAGAGCGTCACAGCAAACACACACTTCTGAACGTCTTCATTTTGATTTAATGGTATATCAGCGTCAACTATCGCTTCCTCTGCTGGTACACACGGCCTGATGCCGCGGGAGGAGGGTGCCCATGTTTATCACCGAGTGAGATGACTAATTACACCTTGTCAATCACCGGCTATGAAGACATAAAACCAGCGCGCACAATGAAGTAGTTGCCTGCAGCGTCAATTAGTTGGCGATTCGGAGGTTATTGCGTGGCCCTGCTTTGGCCGCCTCTAATAACGGGACAGAGCGCCGGGACGGCGCACTGATCAATCACCCTCCTTCCGCGGCTCCCCGGCTCCCGCCCCCTCTTTCCCCCCCGCCCCGCCCGGCCTCACTCTCTCCGGGCCGCCTGTGCTTCCTCCCTCCGCGGCCCAGGCTCCGTGGCGCCGGCAGCCCCGGGAGCCCCGGGAAGTTTGCGCGCGGCGGCTCCGCAGCCGGCAGCCGGGAGCCCCGCAGCCTTCGGGGAGCGCCGGGGCTGGTGGCCCCTTTGTTGGAAGAGGCGTGGAGGGAGCGCTTTTGTTCTGAGTTAGTCACGGTGGCCGGCTGGAGGCTGCTACCTCATTATGCGCCGGGTCTGCTAGTCTGCGAGGAAGCAGATGGTGGGGAGGTAGGCAGCGGCGAGAGTAGCCAGACCTGAATTCCGTTCACCTGTCACCTCCCACAAAAGGCAGGTTCGAGGGACTTCGGGATTCTTTTTCCCTATGTGGGGGAGGGGCGTCGAGGGGCCGCCGTTCCCGACGCCTCGGAAGATTACTTTTACCTGCGGGCGCCCGCTCCCCCAACCCCCTGCATTCCCCTGGGCTGCGGCTTCTCGCACCGTGTAAATGTCACTCACGTGTCAGGATGTGTGTTTACAGCCTGTTCCTTTCCTTGTTTAGTCTTCGCGGACGGGGCTCAGCGGTTGTGCGACGTCCCCCCCGCCTCTGGGGGAAGATTAGCAAAGTTACCCGCCTCCGAGCCCAGGGCCAGGGCACCCAGATCCCGCCCCGGGGCGGGAGACGCGTTTGAGCCTCTGGCGGACCCGGGCGGGTCCCAGCCTGACACCGAGGGCTACACAGGCGGGCGCACCGGGCGGGAATCGTGACTGCCGAGGAGTTCGGGGTCGGTCAGCGATGGGCGTGGACTGCAGGTCAGAGCGGCGACGAAATCGTGTACTTACATATGTGGGGGGAGCGAAGAGCCGCAGGGTGTGTTTCCGTGTTTCTGGAGCAGCCCGCGGCAAGAGTTACCGAGTGCTCCTCCCCCCCCCCACCCCCCTTCCTAAATCAGCCCCTCGAGTTCTCGAAAACGTATTGGAGCCGTCTAGCCTAGGCGCGGAGCTGCACCAAGGACAAACTCTCCAGCGCTGTTACAATTTTTTTTCCTACCCTTTGGGCGACCTCCAGATGAACCCCCGTGACTCCCAGATTAGATTTTCATTCCTTACTTCCTTTGAAAGAAAGTGCCCCAGATGCGTCAGTAAAACATGCCTGTGTATACGTGTAGGCGTCCGCGTGCCTGGGCGCGGGCCCCGTGTGCAGGCGCCAAAGCACACGTCTGTGGGAACACACGCGCACGCGCGCGTCTTTGGGTTTATGGTCCTTCCCTCGCGTTGGGGCATCTGTGCATGTGCATCGTGTACACACGTACTTGGAACTTCAAGAGTTTTTTCAAATACGCAAAACATGGCCTCGGAGAAGCGCAGGCAGGGGTTTAGGTCCTATTGTCTGAACATTTAATTGTATGTGTAACGTGCAATTTACCCCTTTACAACTGCACCCTCTTGCCTGGCACTGGCCGCTTACACCCGATGTGCCTGTGTAGATCCTAGTCCTGCATCCCCGCTGGCCGTGTTTTGGGCAACAGAGAGGAACATGTGCGTTTGCACACATGAACACGAATGCATGTGCTTGGGCATTACAAACACACATATGCTCGTGCCTGAAAGTTTTGCACAGTAGGTAGAAGGTAGCCCCTTGCCTCCTTTTGGCAAGCAAGTCGTTTCAGAAGGACCCACCTCCAAAGCAGATCCTGGAAATGGGACTCCTGTTACTGACTTGACTCACTCTCAGTTTTTCCCCACAGTCACTTTTTATCTCCTAAATCCAGCTTCACCCCACACCTAGGCATGGTGCTTGTGTTCCCAAGGAACTCTAGGTTGAGCCTGAAGTCTGGGGGCTGGGGTGGCAGTTGGGATTTACCCACAGGCCAGGTTGTTGATCCCTGGAAAGCTGGTGCAGCCAGGCGGCAGTCTGCGGCTTGATGCAAACAGCAGAGGATGAGCCTCGGGTCCCTAAGGACCTCAGTGATACCCAGTGTGTGTCCGAATGGGAAAGTTTTTAATAGGAGGAGATGGAGAGGGAAAAGAGGGAGTGATGGACGAATTTGGTCAGTGCCCACTTTGTTCCAGGTACTTTAAAATCCATGCTCTCTTTTGTTCATGACATGTGTGGAGGGGGCCTGCTTGACCCTCAGTGAAAAGATCAAAAACAGTCTAAAGGGAGTTCGGTCACTTGCCTAAGGTTACAGGGCATGTGACTGGCAGAACGGGGATTCGAACCTATGCGTTTACTAGTGCCTAAAGCCATGCCCGCAACCACTCTTCCAAGCTGTAGAGGGACCGGGAAGGGCACGAAGGAGCTGCACGCTCCCATAAAGTGGGCCCTAGCTTGCTTGGAGCGAGGCTACGCTGGCTGGCCCTCCTCTCCCGGAGTCTTAGAGCTCCCGCCAGCTCGAGCCTCCTTGCCTCAGCCGGGTCCTCAGGAGGCCTGGGCGGCCGCCCGCAGCCCACAGCGCGGAGCCTGGGCCGAAGGCCGTGCTCCGCGGGAAGCAGCTGAAGGCTCCCGCAGCTCTGCCCCAGGCCTGCCTTCCCAGGCCTCCCCCGCCGGTGCCCGAGGTGACGGGTCTGGGCCGAGGGCAGACCGGAGTGAGAGCTCCTCAAGCATCCTCCGGCTGCGCCTTCTTAGGATGGAGACCGCGGGGAGAGAAGGTTTAATTTTTCCATCCCGAAGAAATCGCAGGAAACTGTTCGTAGCTTAAAAACTCCAAACCCCGCGCTCTCCCTCCTCCCTCCTTTCCTCCGCCCCCTCCCTCCAGCCTTGCCCACCAGCTCCCACCATCTCGTCGCTCCTCTCCTCCTCCTGCTTCTCCCCTCCCTCTCGGGTCTCCCGCCTTCCCGGAGCACGCGCTGCCAGGGCCCGGGGTGCTGGGCGGCCAATGGCGCGGCGGCAGGACGTGATGTAAGGCGCGGCTGTAGAAAAGGCGCGGACGCTTGGCTGGCGCGGACTGCAGAGCCGGGGCTGGGCTCGGCGCGCTCTTGGAGAGCATTGCGCGCGGCTGGGCCCGCGGCCGGCGGCTCCTCCTCCCACTCTGCTCCTCCTCCTTTTTCTCCTCCTCCTCCACCTCCTCCTCCTCCTCCTCCACCACCACCTCCTCCTCCTCCTCCTCCTCCTCCCCGTCCTCCTCCTCCTCCTCCTCCTCCTCCTCCTCCTCCTCCTCCTCTTCTTCAATTCTCTCGGTGTCTCGGCTCGGCTCGCTGGCTCAGGAGAAACCCGTACTACAGTCGCCGACCCAGCGCCTAAGCGGGTCGCCTAGGGCTGGGGGTGCACCCCAGGGAGGGGAGAGGTCCAGGCAGCTGGGCCGCCGCGGGCACCTAGCCGTTCCCGAGTGAGACCCGACCGCAGCCGTCGCCGCCTCGGGCAGAGTTTGCGCTCCTGCTTTGCGCCCGGGGCGCTGAAGCCGGGCGGGCGATGCCCGCGGCGTGAAAGCGCCCGCGGCGGGCGCCGACCTCTGCCCTCGTCTTCCCCCTTCCCGCCCCCCCCCGCCCCTTGCCCTTGTGACCCTGGCTTTGGCGCCGCCGCCCAGGCGCCCCGCGATGTAGCTGCCCCTGCGCCTCTGCGGGAGGCGTCCTGGCCCGCGGGCGCCCGGGGCCCAGAGCCCGGCCTGGGGGCGCAGCCGAGCTCGGGCGGGGCCGGGGCCGCGGTGGCGATGCACCGGGCCCGTTAGCGCCGGGAGCGCCAGGCAGCTGAGGCGGGGGGCAAGCCCTCCCGCGGAGGAGCCGCGCCCCCGGCCCCGCCGGTCCCGCCGCGATGCTGTTCCACAGTCTGTCGGGCCCCGAGGTGCACGGGGTCATCGACGAGATGGACCGCAGGGCCAAGAGCGAGGCTCCCGCCATCAGCTCCGCCATCGACCGCGGCGACACGGAGACGGTAGGCGCACGGCTGCGGGGTCGGGTCTGAAAGCTGGGACGGGGCCGGGTCGGTCCGCGCTTCTGCTCTCCGAAGTTTGGGGGCACTTTGGGGAGCGTCCTTCGTGCAGCACGGGACTGGGCGCAGGGGATCCGCGGACAAGATGCAAGGCCCGTAGCTCCCGGCTCGGGGGAAACCCGGTTGCTGGGGCGGAGGAGGGAAACAAGGTTTAAACCGAAATTGCAGACCCCAAGGGTGCAAGAGAGCATTTCTCCCGAAGTGGGAGCGAAGTCCTACCCGCGTCCCGGGATGGCTCTCTTCTCACTGCACCGGGCCCTCTGGTCGCCAGCTCAGCGTTCCCCTCCACCGACTCGGCTGTAGCTGCTGGCGGCGCTGCCTGCGGCGCCGGGAAGGGCGAACCAAACGGGAGCACTGGGGCTTCAGCCGGCGTGGGCTGCTCCCGTCCCGCCTCCTGGCAATCGGAGTTCCCTCTCCAGCACAATTTCAGGGGTCCAAGTCTTCGGGGCCGGCGCTTTTCGTTGATCCGGTCCCTGGCCTCCTGGCCGGCCTGACCTGGCCAGGCCGGGGATCGCAGTTCAGGCTCTGGCCTGGCTCTTGTGGAAGGAGAGTCCGTTTGGATCTCCACACCTGGCTTTGCCAGCCCAGCCCCAAATAGCCAGTTCCTCACCTCAGACTTCCCAGGGGGCCCGGCGAGCAACGCTATCCAAGCTGGGCTCAGAAGTGACCTTTAGAGGCTGAGGAGGTAGGGAGCACGGCCCAAGCTTCTCCACTTGGAAGGCAAGAGCAGCAGCCCCAGTGCCTCTGGCTTTGAGCTCTTCTTTCCAGATGAAACTCGCAGCCTGTCCTGGCCTCAGAGATTTTGAGGGTGCCCCTGTACTCCGCTCAGCATCTCCCAGGACCCAAGAGGGCCTCAGCCCCGGGGGCCCAAGGTGGTGGTGGGGCAGGGGTGGCTGCGACCAGTCCTGGCTTAAACCTTTGGCATAAGGATCCAGAGATCACTGGGGCTCAGGCCGGGAACTCTATGCATCTCCCAGAGGTGTCTGTGCAGAGGGTGACTTAATGGTCATCTTACCCCTTTCCTGGGGCCCAGCAGAGTGGCTCTTTTAAGAAACAGTTTTTGAGGGAGCTTTTGGAGGGCTTGACCGGAGGAGCCACTGCTGCCCCAGCCCTCAAAACAGCCCACGCCTTTCTGGGAAAAGGGCAGAGGGGCCAGGAAGGGGGAGAACTAAAGAGGGAGATCCGTCCAGGCCAGCAGCCAGGCCTGGGCCTGTGGCCGTCCCGGCCTGTGTGGGCGGGCCTGGGTTCTGAGCCTCCTGAATATGGGCCTTTTGGGGGTGGAGGAAGGGCACCGCACTCCCCGGCGGCCCTCTGTGCGTTTAGGGCTGGCCGGAGCCTCGGAGGGAGCTGCGGGTGCCCGTTTCCCCGCAGCGGCGGCGGAGTCGCAGGCTGACGCAGGCGCCGCGGTCTCCCGCCTCCCTCCCTCCGCAGACCATGCCGTCCATCAGCAGTGACCGCGCCGCGCTGTGTGCCGGCTGCGGGGGCAAGATCTCAGACCGCTACTACCTGCTGGCGGTGGACAAGCAGTGGCACATGCGTTGCCTCAAGTGCTGCGAGTGCAAGCTCAACCTGGAGTCCGAGCTCACCTGTTTCAGCAAGGACGGAAGCATCTACTGCAAGGAAGACTACTACAGGTAGCCCCCCACCCGGGGACCCCCCGCTGCCCTGCAGCACCCTCAGATACAATCTGGACCCTGCTCCTTTCCCTCCAGTCCCAGAGGAGGGCTTCCTTCTTAGGGCTCCCCCCACTTCTCCAAGCCAGGACACATCGGGTTACAACTTTTAGAAATTTGAGGGAACTCTGGACAGGTCTGGGAAGTACAGGGACCCAGAGAAAAGGGCCCACGTCTGAGCTCAGGCACAGAAATAAGCTTGGGTGGGTGGGGGGGGGTCTGTGCACCCCTCTCCCTTTGAAGTTTCTTGTGGGTCAAGTGGATGGAACAGAAACGGGCACACACACACGCCCCCTCCCTAAACCCAGGCAGCCTGGGCTGGTGTGGGGCAAAGCTGCAAGGACAGCCGGAGGATCAGTTGGGTGCATTTCCGGGTCTTTCGTGGACCTGGGAGTGAGAGCTGCCTATAGGGTTAAAGAGCCGGAATCACTAACAGGCTCCAAGTTTCTTGTTTCTCCTCTCTGGTTTAGGGTTAGGGTCTGTTTATTTTCTTTCTTTCTTTCTCTCTCTGTCTCCCTTCCTCTGTCTTTCCCCATCTCCTTGTTTCTCCCAAATTACAAAGGTCTGTAGGATTCTCAGGCGCTGGTGTGGAGGGCAGGGGTGAAGGATGAGAAGGGCTAAGGGGGCAGCCCCCCCTCCCTGGTCCCCAAGCAAAGGCTTTCCTGGGGCTTGCTCGTGCTCTGGGTAAAGGAGAAGAGTTGTGGACATGAATATGGTTAAAGGAAACTATATTTCAGGGTAGGACAAGACCTCAGCCAAAATCTAGTTCCCTCTTCCTCCATCGTCCAACTTAAGGCTGGTCCCCATCTTAAGGAAGCGATTTCCCCCAGTGGCAGCAGCGGCACCTGGAGGAGGGATCTGGGGGGTACCCAACCGTGTGTCCCCACAGTCCCTCCCTCGATGGTCCCTACAGGCGGTTCTCTGTGCAGCGCTGCGCCCGCTGCCACCTGGGCATCTCAGCCTCGGAGATGGTGATGCGTGCCCGGGACTTGGTTTATCACCTCAACTGCTTCACCTGCACCACGTGTAACAAGATGCTGACCACGGGTGACCACTTCGGCATGAAGGACAGCCTGGTCTACTGCCGCTTGCACTTCGAGGCGCTGCTGCAGGGCGAGTACCCCGCTCACTTCAACCACGCCGACGTGGCGGCGGCCGCAGCTGCAGCAGCCGCGGCCAAGAGCGCTGGGCTGGGCGCGGCCGGGGCCAACCCACTGGGTCTTCCCTACTACAATGGCGTGGGCACGGTGCAGAAGGGGCGGCCGAGGAAGCGCAAGAGCCCGGGCCCAGGGGCAGACCTGGCGGCCTACAACGCTGGTGAGTGCCAGGCGCCCGGAGCGCCCCCATCGGGTTGGGAGAAAGTGTGTGGCGTGGACTCCGTGGAGCTGAAGTGAATCTCAATGTGATTTATCTCTATCTGTATCACTCTGCACACTCTAGTCCTTAGATTCCCCAGTGCCTAAGCACCAGACGAGCGGGCAGAAGCGACACAAGGCTCCTCGGCTCCAGCCCGTGGATACTGGAGTGGGAGGAGAAGCTGCATTAGAGCCTTGCTGACCCCGGTGCAGAGCCTTGTCGCTGAGAAATTTTTCAGAGGCAGCTTTTCAGTTTGGGCCTTTCCCCCATTTTGCTGGTCAGAAAGTGCAAGGACAGAGAAAGCAAGGTGGAGCGGAGACACCAAACTGGTTGGCAGGGCCGAGGCCAGGAGCTGGGGCGATGGATGAACTATTGGGGGCAGGACAGCAAGGGTCCCAAGAGAAAGGACTGGCGGCGTCCTGGGGGACCAGGGGCTCTGCCTGGCGTTTGGCCCGGTCCTGTGAAATGTCCTGAGGGCAGTAGGATCTGGAAACTTGGGTCCAGGACCCTTATAAACAAGGGCTGGTCGCTGAGCTCGGTCTGATCGTCCTGCTCCACCAGGTCTTGGTTTTCCCCGGGTTCCTTCCTCCAAGCTCCAGGCGCTGGTTTGAGAGAGGCAACCCTAGGAAGCCGGCACCCGGGGATGAGACCGGAGTAGGCCTGGCCGTGCGCGCGGAGTAGGGTGGAGGGCTCGTTTCACATTTCCGGCATCTTTGAACCCCCGGCCATTCCTGGAGAGGCTCTGCCCCCTCCGGCGCCCCTCCCTGCGCAGGACAGCTGCGGAGGTTCTGGGGCCCGGCAAATTGAACCGTCAACATCTGCCCGACGTCTGCAAGGCCGGGAAAGGTTTATGACTCCCCGGGCTTCTGAACTAGATAGAGTTTATTTGCAATTATTTTCTTCCCTTCGTTTGCGGCAGAATCGGATTCGAAGGTTTTTGTTTTCTTCCTCCTTTTCCCCTTCCTCTAATGCACAGTGGAAAACAAAACAAAACAAAAACCCAGGACAGTAGGGAGAGGGCAGCTGAGGGAAAGAAGTCAGGGTTATTTTGATCTTTAAAAATCTGAGCTGGCTGGGGAGGAAAATTCAGCGGGAGCGTGTGTGTGTGTGTGTGTGTCCCCTGTTCGCTCCAACGAAGTTCCTTGTTGGAAGGTGGATGGACATATGTGTCTCGGTGTGCGGAGCTGGGAGGAAAATGCAGCCCATAGTCTGGTCGATGGTGAAGTGGCTGCCGGCAGGTCTGTGGCAGCAGATTAAAGATTTGTTGAAGGTTCAACCAGAGATGCTAGCTCTCTAAGATTTCCACCCCTCATCTCTCACCACCCTGAAAATAGACTAAACGGAGTCCAGGCCAGGTCCCCCAAAACAAAGCCCTGTCTATTTGTCAAATGGGGCCGGCCCCCAGTAGGTAGCAGCAGGCGCCTCGGCCCCAGGGCACATGGTGAGTGGGATCGTGTTTTTCTAGCGCGCAGCTCAGCAACTGGGTTTGGAATTGGAAGGTAGAAGGGCACAGAAATTTATTTGTGCTTTTTGCTGCTCAGCCGCCTTCCCTGGCGAGGTCTGGCGGCACCCAGCGAGATGTGGCTGGAGGCAGAGTTTCAAGGGACCTGGAGCCTCTACCAGACATTGCCCGCCCATGCCATCTCCTCGTTTTTTTCTCTGACCCCTCTCTCTTTTTTCCTTTCGACTCTCTCGATCCCTCTTTCTGTCTCTCTCTGTCCTTCTGTGTGTTTGTGTCTCGGTTTCCCTGTTTTGGTCTTTTTTTTTTTTTTCCTCCTCTGCCCGCGCGCGCGCGCCTCTCTAGCCTTGGCTCCGGCGATAGAAACCACGCACCGCGCGCCCGCGGTGGCTGTGCCGCTCGCTTATTCGGGGATCCCGGGACCAGGTTGGGGAAAGGGGACGCCTTCTTGGACGCGCCCGGGCCCGGGGTAGGCCTCCCCAAGTCTGGCTCCCGTTCTCCTCCCTCCCGTCCCGGCACCGGCAGGAGAGGAATGGCCTCAGTGTGGGCCGCGGGGCGCGGCGCTGGAAAGGGGGCCGTGGAGGGTGCGACTGCGGGTGATGTGTCTGAGCAGGAGTCTGTGTGCGTGTGTGCGCGTTTCTGAGTGTGAGGACGAGCGCTTGTTGGTGTGCGTGTCCCACACCCAGGGGCCGAGCCACCCCCACCCCTCCTTGCAAAGCCCTTGGCTCTGCGGGCCAGTCCGGTGGCGGAGCGGCGGCACCTTATTCCAGGGCGGTGGGCTCGGGCAGCACGGGGTGGGCCGCCGTCGGTGCGCCCAGCCCGCCGCGGAGGGAAGGGCCGCCAAAGCCGTGGGGCCGCAGGGTCGGAAAGTCCTTCCGGGGCGGTGGCCACGGCAGCCCTCCTCTGGCGGCCCCTCCGTGCGCAGCCCCGGCCGCAGAGGCAGAACTGAAACCTCCCCCCACCCCTGAGCGAGGCCGCCCGCCGGCCTGGGGCGCAGACGAGGCGCTCTGAGCCCGCGAGGGGCCCGGGCCACGCACTCTGCGCCGGGGGTTTGTCCGCCACGGCCGCGGGAGTCCCGCGCGGACCGGCCGGACGCCCGGGCCTCCCCCAGCCCCAGCTTTTTGTGTGTGTGCCTGGCGGCGTAATTACTGATTTGATTCCAATCCATTATTTAGACAATTGAACCTACAATCTCGTCTTTAGTAAAATGAGGCGAAGTCAGATTTGATTACAGGTTCAGTCCCAGCGACAAGAGCTCGAAACCCGATGGGTTAATAACAGATCACGAGTAAATTATTCATGATTTTACGAGCTCTTTAGCTCCATTGAATCGGCCTAATTGAGAGGAAAAAAAAAAAAAAAAGGAGAGAGAAAGCCCGGTCCTCCCCCTCCCCTCGGCCCCTCGCTCCTCCCCGGATCCGATCTGGGGGAATCTCGGCCCGGCCGGGCGTGGGGGACGGGAGTGAGGGCGCCTGGGGTACCGGACAAATCTGGGCCCAACGGCCACTTCCAGGCCGCCCTCCCTTCCCGGCGCAGCTCCCCACCGGCCGCTGGCCTGCGCGGCCTCCCAACCTTGGGCCAGCTCCTTTTCTTCCCTCCCTTCCTTTCCCTCTCTCCCCTTTTTGCCGCTCCCCAGCCAGTAACGGCTTCAGAATAGGCTTTCCCGCAGGGACCTAGTTTCTTTGAGACCCGGCATTCAGTTCCTTAACCTGGACCCCCCACCACACATTCCCCCTTTTTCCAGGCCTCGCTGTCCCCTCAGGCTCTCTCTCTGTCTCTCCGGATTTCTTTCTGTCTTTGTAGCTCTCTCTCTCTCCCATTTTTTCCCCATCTCCATTGCTTCCCTTTCCTCTGTCTCTCCTCTCTTTTTTCCTGGCTCTGTCCATCTTCCCTCCCTACCCCCTCTGCTTTACTCTCTTTCCCTTCTCTCTGTCTTTCTACCTCTGTCTCTTTCTCTCCTTTCTGTGCCCTTTCTCTCCCCCTCCCCCAAATCACCTCCCCCCCCCAGATCTAGGCCACACTTGGGGCACATCCCTTGGGTGCATGGGGCGCCAGGGTCCCCACGGAGCTCATTAACAGCAGCAAGGCCCAGGCGGGGACTGGGCAGAGGGATGGGCCCAGAGATCCCCTGTGGGGAGGCCTGCCCCACCCCCCATGGAGCTGGGGATGGGGGCAAGATGAGGGTCGCTCCCTGCAGTGGGGGCAGGGCAGTTTCCATGGATTCCGTTTGGAGTCATTTTCTGATCCCTTTTTACATTGCTGGACTGCGTTCTTCACTCTGAGTGCTTTCAGTGGGAGTACAGCCCTGGTGGGGGACCTGGGTGCCTGGGTGCATGTGGGAAGGGGCCCTTTAGTAGCCACTCGCTGACAGCTTCAAGGGTAGTGACAAGACCAGCATCTTGCAAATTCTTTCTGTAAGGGACTGCTCCCCACCTGAGCAGTGGGTGGAGTAGGTCACCAGGAAATCGGGAGTACTTCTGAAGCGGTTTTGCCAGATTAAGCGCAGGGTGCCCAGTTAAATTTGAATTGCAAGCAAACAACAAATAAATTTTTAGTGTAAGTGTATCCAATATAATATTTGAATTTTAAATAAACAACAAATAATTTTTTAGTGCAAGCATATCCACTGCAATATTTGAATTTTAGATAAACAACGAATCAATTGTCAGTACAGATATGTCCCATGCAAAATTAGAGGCATACTTATACTAAGAAATTGTTCGTTGTTTATCTGAAATTCAGATTTAACTGGACAACCTGCATTTTTATTTGCCAAACCTGGCAGCTCTATTAGGGACCTATGATGGGGCATAAGATACATTCCTAGCTGTCTGCTTTAGGGGACTGAATTGATCTCTTATGAGATTTTTCCCAAAGTAAGACCTTACATGTAGGATGACTCGGGATGCAATGAAGGAATCTTGGAGAGGAGTCCTTCATGTCCCCATCAGGCACCAGGTTGCCAAGTAACTTTCTGAGGCCTTAGGTTTCCATCCCTGTCCCTCATCCCCATTGCCTTCCAGGCTTTGGCAGCCCAGCCCCAGCTGGGCCCCTTCTGGATGGGGACTGGTTCCCCCAAAGAGCCATGCTTCATCTTTGCCTGCCTTTGTGGTGCAGTGGAAGGAACCGGGCAAGGACTGCAGTGTTGAATCTAGGCTCAGCCCTTACCAGTGGTGAGGCTGTGTACACATGGCTTCATTTCCCTTAGCGTTCATTTCCTCATCTCAGAAATGAGATGAATAGCAGTAGCCACCTCCTGGAGCAGTAGTGAAGGCTCCATGATATATGCAAAGCCAAAAGCATACCCTAGGTGTCAGATACATGTTAATTTCTTCCTCCAACTTCCTTCTCTTTCCGGCTAGAATTCTGCCACTCTTTGAGATTTCTAGAGATCGCTTCACCTCCCTGCCTCGTTCAGCCAGTCTGTCTAACCGGGAAGCAAGTGCTTCCCCAGGGCAGGAGGAGAGGAATAAACTACAAAATACAGTTTCCAACCTTGGCCCAGTGCCCATGGCCCGAGGTTAGCCAGAACTTCAGGGCTGGGGAACCGATGAGGTTGAAATCAAAGTGAGTGGAGAGAGGTCAGTCATGGACTTTCAGATGCCCACCCCAGACCCTGGGGGCGGGGGGTTGGGGGGGGTTGGGGAGAGACTGGGGACAGCCTCCCTCCTTAGGGAGTGCAGGGGGCAACGGGAAGAGTGTGGGCCCGGGAGCCCTGTGCACTGCTCTGTCCTCAGTCAAGTGATTTCCCTTTCTGAGCCTCAGTTTCAACATCTGTAAAAAGGAGGAAGTAATGCCAGGCTAATAGGGTCGTTTTAAGGAGTCAGTGAAAATACGGAAGGCCTTTAAGCACATCACCTGGACTTGAATAAGCCATCAACAAGTTGTAGCTGTTGTTATTGATGACTCAGAATGGTTTTTGGGAATCTCTTAGAGCTGAGTTTGAATCTGGCATTTACTGGCTGAGAGACCCTAGGCAGGCAGGTGGCTCTCTGTGAGCCTCAAATTCTCCTATAAATCTATCAAGTGGGAATAATATTGTCATCTCAGCGTGGTGCGAGGCACGCAGAATGGTCCTGGAGCTAGAAACTTTTGGTGGCAGGTGGGGAGGGGCTGGACCAGACCATGTAGGGGGGCAGGTCAGGAGGTTCACCTGCCGCCTTCTGCGTGTCCCCTCCCCAGCGCTGAGCTGCAACGAGAACGACGCGGAGCACCTGGACCGCGACCAGCCCTACCCGAGCAGCCAGAAGACAAAGCGCATGCGCACCTCCTTCAAGCACCACCAGCTTCGGACCATGAAGTCTTACTTTGCCATTAACCACAACCCCGACGCCAAGGACTTGAAGCAGCTTGCGCAAAAGACGGGCCTCACCAAGCGGGTCCTCCAGGTCAGCTGGGCCGTGGCAGGGGCCGAGGGTGGGGGCACCTGGAGAGGAACCTCAGAGCCGCCTGTGGCCCGCGGGCCTCGGAAGGACCTTCTACCCCCCGCTGCGTGCCCTTCCCCTTGTCCTTCTCTGCTCTTCCTCCACCTCTTCAGTCTCAGCTGTATTTCAGGGTTGTGGGCGCTTTCCCCCTTCACTCTACCTCTTCTCTTTCCATTTTTGTCTTAATTTTTCTAGTTTGTGTATGCGTGTCCCTCTGTCCTCTCTTTCTCCACACCTAGCCTCTTTTCTTTCTTATAAACAGTTCTTCGTTGCCCTTTATTACTTAGGTGACACTCAAAGTGTTCATGGAGTAAAAGGTTCAAGCCTTTCAGAAAAATCCAGAGCATCCCCGGATGCCGGTCCGGACAGTTGCACCAGCTGTTTGCTCCTTTTGCTTCTTGCTTCTCACTCGTCCTTTCTTGTTCCTCTTTCGGTCTCTTTCTAGATTTTTCGTCTCTCTGTTATTTCTTAGACTCTCCCGGAAGCAAGGTTTGGGAGGGGGGATGTGGACTGACCCTCTGGGTGGGCCGGGGGAGCTGGAAGCAGATGGCCCCTCTGAAACTGAGCAGAATGGCACCTGTGAGGGTGCTTTCTGCATAGAGTGGCCCCAGAGCTTTTACCAGATTTTCGAAGGGTCTGTCCGTACTTCAAAGATGTTAAGAAACATAGTTTGGGGAGTCCCAGGCTCCTGCATGACCCAAATTCATGGCAGAGATTTGGGCCACCGCTTCTCAGATGGTCAGCTCCTCCTCTTATTCGTGTCACCGTCCTGGGCAAGTCATGAAACTCCTCTGAGTCTCAGTTTCCACATACATAAAACAGGCACAAGAAGTTATCTATACCTCCGGCTTATTCGAGAAACCGTCGGGATAATATAAGGGTCCACGACAGCGGCTGACCCTTAACTGCTCTGTGGATGATAGCTAAGAGTAACGTTAACTAGATTGATAAACTAACTGGTATTAACCAGTATGAATGATTATTCTGGTCACTAGACTTCAGTTTTCCTATCTGTACACCCATAAGGTGGGGGAGTATATCTTTCTTTGTAGCACAGTTTAACCAACTCAGTCCTTGCAATGTGTGGTCGTAGGGAGAGCAAAGTACATTTTGAGGTAAGAAAATCAAGAGATGAAGATCTGACCGAGGTCTCACGACAGGAGGAGGGGTGCTGGGATTCAAGTCCAGGCCAGTCTGATTTATCCTCCAGCCCCATGTTATTGGGGACCGAGGGCTGTGGGACTGGGACGCTGAGGGGGTGAGCGTGACGAGGATGGACACCAAGGTCTGCACGACCACCCGAGGTGCTAGTATGTCGGGAGGGGCGGGGGAGAGGGAATAGAATTTGGGGCGTGTTGGCAGTGGCGGGATGGGACTGTGACTCCGGCGTTGGTCGGTGGATCCCCGGGGAGCGGGGAGTCCCGGCCCAAAGCTGGGTTGGTCCCACTGCCCGCACCCCTGCGCAAAGCGCAAGGTTCTGGGGCAGTTTGGTCTCTGGCGGGCTCTGAGACGTAAAGGAGGCGAGGGCTGGCCAATGGGTCGCTGATGCGCCGCTCTGGGCCCGCCCCCTGCTCTGCGTGGGCCCCGCCCTTCCCGTTTGGGTCCCTTTTGCCTGCGGGTCCTTTTGTCCTGGCCTTGACAAGGGGCAAGGACATTGCCGCACCCAGCGGGGCCTCGGATCCCCCTTGGACGTTTCCCTCAGACTTTACGTCCTTGGGTTACGTTCCAGATCCCTTCTTGGCACCCCCGCCATTCCTCATGAGCGAATTTGGTCATCTGCCTCTTCTCTGGTTAGTAGGATACTTTGTCCCTTCCCCTGTAGAGAACCCTTTAGGGCAAGTTGGTGAGGGCCATTCAGTGAACCAAGCCCTGGGAGCAGGCCAGGGCAGGAGCAGGGACTTGGAGTGAAGCAGAGCTTAGCTTGGGAGGACCTGCTTTTAGTTCTGTCCCTCCACTCCCTGGCTGTGCATCTTGAACAGATCAGTCACCCTCTCTGAGTCATAGAGTTCTCACCTGTAAAATGGGCACCATTGGGGCATATACCTCTCCCAGTTATCCTGATTCAATGATAATGAGTAAATGCTCATAGCTGAGTCTGAATCTGGTTTAAGAGCCATACTCTGTTGGCCTTTGAGGCAGGAGGCTTGCTTGGTTCCCTGATTTGGGAACAATCAGGTTCCCAGTATAGTTGTCTCTCATTCTTTTATCTGACCAAATATCTATTGGCACCAGGTGTTGGGGACACAGAGACGAATGACTCACAGCCCCAGCCCTGAAGAAATTCACCCTCTTAACGGTAGAAACTGACCTACATTCAGTTTCCCCCTAGTGTGATCTGTTGGGAGGTGGGTTCTGTGGGAGACCAGAGAAAGAACTAATTGTTCTTCGGATAAGGAGAGGTTCATCTGAGGGACCTGGGTGAACACTTGCCCAGTGCCTTCCTCTCCTAGAATCCTGAGCCAGCCTGCTCACACCTGTATGCCCCCTCTACCATGGGGACTCAGAAAAGCCAGAGGCAAGAAACTAGTTGAGGGAGGAAAGCCCTGACAGTTAGGGGGTGTCTCCACATCAGTAAATGTTGGAGAGCACTACTGTGTGTCAGGCACGTTCAAAGGCCTGTGAGACACATTTGCTCACTGCGTTCTCACTGTCAGACATCCTGATAACCTCCTCCTCACTATACAGATGAGAACATTGAGGCCCAGATCATTTCCACTTGCCCCAAGTCATGCATTGCTATAAGTAGCAGAGCTGGATCCAAATCCAAGCCTGTCTCTGGACAATGGACTTGGCTCTTTGTCCACTAAGCCAGCCCAGCAGTGACTGACTCTGAGTGTGAGTATCATCACGGGCTTGTATGTTGTTGAGGATGGCAGTGGTCACACCCGTAAGGCAGCCCAGACCACCGCTCTCCCTCTTCTCAGATCTCCAAATCTCTCACACTGATCCTTAATATCCCCTAACAGCCCGGCTGCTCATGATTGTGCCGCAGTTTGCAAAGCTCTCATCTGCCTTACCTTAGTACTTTCCTGCCCATTTTACAGATGAGAAGCTTAAGAACTAGTGAAATGATGTGATTTGCTGGAGGTTACAGGAGCCAGGCACTGGCAGGGTGGGGCTCTCTCCCAGGGGCATTCTGACCGCTGTTGGGCCAGCTGGGGGAGGTGGGATGGGAGCCTTTGGGGACCAGGCAGATGGTGGTGTGGCTTTGGAAGGTAACAGACTGGTTCAGGTCCTTTGGGACTAAGAAGCAGTGCGATTTGGGCACTTACCATCTTTCTGAGTCTGATTCCTTATCTGTGGAACAAAGGTAATAATCGTTTGCGTCTTGAGAATTCTTGAGCATTGAGACTATGACTGGAGGAAGCCTCCAGTGTAGTGCTGCCTGGTGTAAAGTAGGTGCCCAGGAAATGGTTCTTGTCTACACTAGCTCAGTGGCACTAAGCCTTGGGTGCCCCCTGCAGGTTGTGGTCCAGGTTCACCCTTCAGAGAGGGTCTGTATGCTGGGGCGGGTGGAGATGGAGGCTGTGTTCTCAAAGGGGATTCATAGAGGGTGTGTGTGTGTGTGTGTGTGTGTGTGTGTGTGTGTGTGTGTTGTGTAGGGGCATTATTCTGGGCTGTTCCTGAATCTGTTATGCATAAGTACCTCCAATATGGTAGGCCTGGGCTGCCGTATCCCCTGCTGGAATTTGTCGTCCACTGATGTGAGGTCCAGGCCCAGCTCTCCCACTTACTCTCTGAGCCATATTGAGCAAGTGGCTTAACCTCTCTGAGCCCCAGTGGCCTCGGCTATAAAATGGGGATGATCATAATATTCATTAGGTGTTTGCAAGGAGTAGATGAGATGACTTCAAGTATATTTTATAAAATACAGATTCGGGACTTAGTGCACATGAACTTCACACACATTTACACAGTAGGGTTCAGTCAACCAACCTCTCTTGCACTCATTAAAAATTTTTAATTATCTTTATTTTGCAGATGAAGAAACTGAGGTTCAGGGAGACTAGGGACCCTTGCCCTCAGTCCCACAGCTAGTAAGTGATGAAACCAAGAGTCAAGCCCAGATCTGTCTTGATTCCACAGCTCTTTCCAGTGTAGCATAGTGTAGGGACTGCGACCTTCCTGCCTTGGATCGAGCTGTAGAAAGCAGCAGCAGAGACGGGGAGAAAAGGAGTGGGTCGTAGAAGCTGTGTCTTGGGAGCAGAGCAGAAATCTTGTTGTAGAGCCGTTAAGTACAGAAAAAGTACTCAAAATTATCACCAGCAACAGCATGGCCACAGCAATTCTCACTCTCTACCCATGGGCAGAGTGACTGGGAGAGAGAACAGCCCCTTGTACAGATGTCCATGAAGACGTTAGGCTTTGCACATGCTTGGAGACCATTTCTCAACACACAGATGCCCCTTCGAGTTGCCTCTCTTCCTTCCCGGGGAAGGGTCGGGAAGGCAGAATAGGCCCTGGGCTTGGGGACAGGGGTGGTGAGCTGATGGATCTGGATGGGTGAAAGTCTCCGTAGTGTTTCCTGGTATGACTTTGAAAGAAAATACCTTTTAACCTCCAACAGTTTACAAACAATCTTTGGGTGACTGGTTAGTTGTCACTAACTTGTGTAAGCACACGGGATCTGAGAATGCTAGCTGTCCTCTGTTCACTCATTTATCCAACAAATAACTGACCTTCTGTTTTGTTCTGGGTGGGCCGTGACCCAGACAATGAGTGGGACCCGCTAGATCTGGAGCAGGAGCGACGATCCAGAAGGCAGACAGATGTGCAGCAAATAATTACAAATGGCAATAATGTTAGTGCTTACCTTGTAAGGCACTAATGAGTTACTATGTGCAAAATGCTTAGAACTTTCCAGAGACGACGTCTGGTTCTTAGTGAATAATATTTGTTGTTATGACTTTATGGGGCTGCCGTACCAGAGGACATACTCTTTCTTTTTTTGTTTTTTTAATTTTATTTTTAAATGATCTCTACATCCAATGTGGGGCTTGAACCCACAACCCCAAGATCAAGAGTCGTATGCTCCAGCGACTGAGTCAGCCAGGCGCCCCAGGACATATTCTTTTTATTCTTTTTTCCTCACATCCCATTCATCACAAGACATTAGCCCCGCAACCGCCTGGAGTGTCCGTGTCGTGACTTCCGCTTGCCTCATCCGGTCGGACACTTTACGTGCGGCCATTAGTTTGATGTTATTAAAAATGCCATGATGTAAAAATGAAATCTTAAATAAAAGAAAAAAAGGAGGGGAGCCATGCTGGCTGCTCAGTCGGTAGAGCATGATTCTTAATCTCAGGGTTGTGGGTTTGAACCCCGGGTTGGGTGTAGAGATCACTTAAATAAAATCTTTTTCTTTTTTTTTTTTTTTTAAGATTATTTATTTTAGAGAGAGAGAGAGAGCATGTGCGTGCGTGTGTGTCGGGGGCAAAGGAGAGGAAGAGACTCTCCAGCAGACTCCCTGCTGAGCGCAGAGCACGCCCCAAGAGGCCCAATTCCAAGACCCTGAGATCATGATCTGAGCCAAAACCAAGAGTCGGATGCTCAACTGACTGAGCCACTCGTCACTCCCCAAAATAAAATCTTTTTTTTTAAAAAGTGGCGGAAAGGACATCTTTGGGCATGAAGATTTTATCTTAGGGCTGTTTTTCTTAGTGACCCAGGAAGGGAGTTTTGAGGCAAAGTGGTTTTCCCACGGGCCCTCTTGGTCCCCTTGATGAAAGAATCATAGGGAAGGGAATTTGTGAGGCAAAACACAGCCTGCAGGGCCAGCGGGTGTCTGAAAAGGGGTATGTGGCAGCCTCTTCATCCACCCGGGACTTACTGGGGATCCCCTGGGCACCAGGCTACGGGACTCCCCACAGATGAAGAAGGGAGCTGTCCGTTTAAGAAGATGGGCGGGTGGAGCGGGTCATCTTCTGACATCTGCCCTGGGATCTCCAGCCTGTCAGCGCCCCGAGAGGCCATAGAGATGGTGCGCTGTCATCCTACCCTCTCGTTGTGCGGGCAGGGAAACTGAGGCAGACCCCGAGGTAGGGGACCAGCACAAGGTTGCTGGGCGGGTCAGTAGCAGAGCCGGAACTGGAAGCCGCATTGGGCGCTTTTCCCACTGCACTGCAGTTGCTTTTGTGTTTATTTTCTCACTCAGGATCACGTGGTGGGGAGAGCATGGACTTTTCAATGGCAGATATCCCTACATTCCAGGTCTCAGCTCTGCCCCTGTGTGACCCTGGGCAAGTGACTTCACCTTTCAGAGCCTCTCTGGTTTTAAATCTGGATGAAGCGGGGATGACGATAGTAGCCCCTGCTTGGGTTCTCCCGGAGCTGACCAGGGACATCACACATTATACGGCAGCGTAGTGCCTGGCACACAGAGGTCCATAAGTGGTATCTGTCATTACTACTTTTTTTTTTTTAAGATTTTATTTAAAAAAAGATTTTATTTATTTATTTGACACAGAGAGAGAGAGCACAAGCTGGGGGAGCAGCAGGCAGAAGGAGAGGGAGAAGCAGGCTCCCCGCCAAGCAGAGAGCCCAATTCGGGGCTCGATCCCAGGGCAGGAGCCGAAGGCAGATGCCCAACTGACTGAGCCACCCAGACGCCCCTCTGTCATTACTACTATGAATTCAACGCACGTTACTCATTCTTCCTCTTTGCCAGTCCCCATACCATGTCCCAGGGACATGAAGATGACTTAGGGGCCCTGCTCCAACAGCCACTTGGGAGGGGACTTTTGGGAGAGCATTCTGGTGAAGCCCTGCGGAAGGTGAAAACCAAAACCAGCACGAAACCCCGCAGCAGCCCGGCTTTGGGTTGCCTTGTTGATTTCATCCACCAGATTCCCAGTGCCTCAGATTGGGTAAAGCAGAGAAGGCAGTTGGGGAAGATGGTGTCATTGTTTACAAATCACTGTTAGGGGCAACAGCGGGAGAAATAGCTAACAGCTGGCAACTAACTGGTTCCAGCCTGTCCCCAGGGCTTGGAGCCCTGGACCTAGGAGCCCGCACCGCCCCCGGGGCTCCCTGCTCCAGCTACTGCTTGGAGAGACACACACAGGCCGGGACAGCGGCAGAGGGTGGCACCGAGGCTCCAGTCTTCCGTGTTAGTCCTGACGTGAGACTTTGGGGGAAGTTGCTTCCTCTCTGTTGATTTTTGCCATCGGCCATTCCCTGGGCCAGATGGACAGAGTCTCACACCTGCAGAAGGGAAGTCCTCCCTACCCTAAAAAGAGCACGTTGTCAGTGGTCTTAGAAGCACTGTACTTACCTGCAGGCCTCCAGAAGAGGTGATGGGCTCGCTTTGGGCGGAAGGCCAGGGAAAATGAGCTTTCTTCCTGGAAGACACAGCATGTGGGGGAAAGAGCTTTGTTTTCTGACCTCACAGAGTCTGAGTCTCTCCTTAGGATTCTCGTGGATGTGCCTTTTTTTTTTTTTAAAGATTTCATTTATTTATTTGACAAAGACACACGGTGAGAGAGGGAACACAAGCAGGGTGTGGGAGTGGGAGAAGCAGGGAGCCTGAGGCAGGGCTGGATCCCAGGACCCTGGGATCATGACCTGAGCTGAAGGCAGACGCCTAACAACTGAGCCACCCAGGTGCCCCGGGATGTGCTTATTATTTGAGCCCAAATCCTATCAGGCCACCAGAAAGGCTCATTGGACATCACAGACCCCCCTAGGGGGGTGGTCCCCAAGAGAAGGCGGGGCCAGGATTCAGCCCTTCCCACCCATGCCTGAGACACTGGGAAGACAGGCAGATGCAGGCACATCTGGAAATATGCAACTGGACACCCTAGAATCTGTAGAATTCTCTAAGGTCCTTTGTTTTATGGGGAGGCTTCTGGCGGGTGTTTTTCTCATGCAAAGGGAAGTGATGGAGCCCTGCCTTTTGGGCTTTTTTTCTTTGGGAGATACAACTACCCCCCCCATCCCCACTCCCTCCGCGCCCCCAACCGGATTTCCTAGGCCTCGCTCAAAATATTTTGAGGACCTCTGGGTACCGCCAGATCTCTCCGTGCAGTTAGACTGGACTCCAGTAGCTGGGGGGGAAGGGGGGGCGGGGGGTTGAGCTGTGAAGATGAGTTTCTGTGCATGTCTTTCCGAGTGTGTACAGGCTTGTGTGCAAAGGTGCGGGTGTGGAGGGATGTGCGTGTCTGTGCCCATGGAAAAATGAAAGTAAACACTTATTCTCTCTCTTTGGTATTCTTTGCATACCAAGCTCCGTTCTCACTGCACAACGCACCCACCTCTCTCATAAATGATACTGGGGCGTGGTCGATTTGGAGAAGGAATTCGCAGGTCACCACCTCCCTGGACTGGCTTTAATCCAGGGGGCTCCGTCCATCCCACCCTGAAACCTAAAACCCCCTGGGGGTCCAGGATAGCCAGTGGCTTCTCCCCCTGATGGCCGTGGAGAGTAGGACTGCTGTCTCTTTCTTCCTCAAAGTAACTCTTTATTGACTGATTCCTTTGTGTTCTTGACACCGCTCTGGTTATTTTCCACTTTCTGACCACGAAGCACTTTAAAAATTGTACCAACGAGAACTTACGGGATCTGTTGCCTGCTTAAAGGCAACTGCCAAGGGGGGAAGAAAGAATCTCTCAACCATTGTGAAAAATGTTTCGGTTTGTGCACACCTTCTGGAACAGCGCTGTCCAATAGAAATGAAATGTGAGCCACATGTGGAATTTTCCATTTTAAGTTTTTTAGCAGCCACATTCCAAACACAAAAAGAAACCAGCAAAATTAATTTTAAGAACATGTTTTATTTAGCCCAATATATCTACAATATTATCATTTCAACACGTAACCAGCATAAACAATAATATTGAGATAGCCTACCTTCTTTTTTTCCATACCGAGTCTTTAGATCTATTTCTGTGTTTTCCCCTACAAAGGGACCACTTCGTGGCTCATCCCATTTCAAGTGTTCAGTAGCCACTGGTGGCTAGTGGCTACCATACTGGAGAGTGCTGCTCAGCTCTAGAACCTTCTAACAAAAAGGGAAACCCAGTACTAGCCATTAGAGAAAAGGAAATTTTTATTTTATTAAGAGCAAAAATTGCCAGCCCTGGGGCACCTGGGTGGCTCAGTCGTTGGGTGTCTGCCTTTTGGCTCAGGTCATGATCCTAGGGTCCTGAGGTCCAGCCCCGCATCAGGCTCCCTGCTCAGCTGGAGGCCTACTTCTCCCTCTCCCACTCCCCCTGCTTGTGTTCCCTCTCTTGCTGGGTCTCTCTCTGTCAAATGAATAAATAAAATCTTAAAAAAAAAATTGCCAGCCCACCCTTTTTTTAATCCCCCTTTCTGCAAAAGCCTGATTCGCATCTCCGGGGTGGGGGGAGGCTCTGCTGCTCTCCAGATCCTGCCTCCCTTCTAACCAGCGCTTTTCTCTCTCTCTTGCCCCACGCAGGTCTGGTTTCAGAACGCTAGGGCCAAGTTCAGGCGCAACCTCTTACGGCAGGAAAACACGGGTGTGGACAAGTCGACAGAGGCAGCGTTGCAGACGGGGACGCCATCGGGGCCGGCCTCGGAGCTCTCCAACGCCTCGCTTAGCCCCTCCAGCACGCCCACCACCCTCACAGACTTGACCAGCCCTGCCCTGCCAACTGTGACGTCCGTCTTAACTTCTGTGCCTGGCAACCTGGAGGGCCACGAGCCTCATAGCCCCTCACAAACGACTCTCACCAACCTTTTCTAGTGACTCACGCCCTTCCCTCCCCCCCCCACAATTTCTTTAAAAAAGAAATTATCTTTAGTTGAATTCCAAGTGTATTTTAAAATAGAGGCTTTGAGCAACTAACTAACCACATTTTAGGATCTCGCCTGGAAACAGAGGAAGAAAATAATTGTGTGTCCCGCTAATGCAGCGGTGTGGACTTGAGGAATTACTTGGAAAATCTATCTGCAACACAACATTTGTGTCACTGTACAGTTTTGTGGACTGAGCGAGGAAAAACAACAAATAATTTAAGTTGGCTAGAGCTTCTGTATTTTCAAAGACTGCCACGTGCCTTAGGAATACTGTTTTATCTCCATACTTTGGATGACTTGTTCATTTTTCTCTCCCTCTTTTTCTCTCTGTATATTTATGACCAGAGCAAAAATGTAAAAAAAAAAAAAAAAAAAAAAAAAAAAAAAGTTTGTTACTTTGAATAGTCCTAAAAAGAAAAAAGAAAAAAAAAAATGAAAAATCAAACCCCCTCCAACGGTCGCTTTGTTGTTTTAGAATTTTAAGGTGGAAGTCTGTTCGAATATCAGAATTTGTAAAATCTAACCAGTAATAAAACCACTTATTGAAACTAGTTGGTGCTGCTGCTGTTTGGTGGGGTGTAAAATTCACAGGACTTATGGGTCTTACTGAAGCCCAGACATAAATCCCAGGGTCTTCTCTCTCTCCCTCTCTCTCTCTATCTTTTTTTTTTTTTTAAAGATTTTATTTATTTGACAGAGACACAGTGAGAGAGGAAACACAAGCAGGGGGAGTGAGAGAGGGAGAAGCAGGCTTCCCACTGGGCAGGGAGCCTGATGCGGGGCTCTATCCGAGTACCCTGGGATCATGACCTGAGCTGAAGGCAGACGCTTAATGACGGAGCCACCCAGGCGCCCCCCGGGGTCTTCTCTTATTTAATATTTATTTATAATACACGTGGGGCCCCCACTTCTGTGCCAGGTTTTGGGCTGCTTGTTGAAATCTGGAGATTTCTTGCCATCAAGGAATGTAGAGTGGAGGCAGGGACAGAAGAGATAACCTTAATATATGGCCTGCATGATCTGTGCCAAGTGGAGAGTACATCAACGAAGTACCATTAGTTCATTCATTTGTTCTTTTGAGTATTAAATTAAGTATGTTCTGCTGAATACTTGTGATCGAGGTAAAAACCTTATCACACCTGCCTTATCTGCTCTTGTCTGGGCTAGAAGGGTGTGTCAGGCAATGAGGAAGGCTGCCCCTCCAAGGAGTGAATGCTGTCACCAAAGGGCAGCTTAAATCTAATTTTTCTAATGAAGTAAAAAAATTAATCTCCCAAGAGGGCAAAAGCAAATGAATTTGGGTTCTTTACTACGGCTTCAGGCAACCTCAGAAACCCACAGAAAGGACACATCCAGGAAGGACAGAGGATTAGAAGCAGGCAGAATGAGATTGGAATCTCTACTGTTGGCAGTATGAGCTAAGGGAAATCACGTCACTTCTGTGAGCCGCAGTTTCCTCAGCTGGAAGAAGATAATGGCCTTTACAGACAGTTCTAATGAAAATGAGGCAAGGTGTGCTGAAGGGTCAGTGGAGGGCCTGGCATCTGGTGGAGGCTCACTATGTCTTACTGAGTCACAGGTGACTCATAACGATGTTGCAGGTGGAGAGCAGGAATGTGTGTATCAAGGCATCGCCCATCACGGCTGAATGCATCAAGCAGGTGTGGTGGCATATTAAGCAGGGGCATATTACACCCCTGATTTCTTGCTCTGAACCCTGCTGCAGAGCACTCTGTTACCAGCTTCACTGAATGCCAGTAGTTACCTAGCAAAACATCCCTCAGTGGCCAGCCAATCTGAAAATCCAGAGGGAAAATCATAGTTGCCTTGAAGACAAAACAGCCAGGAGAGATTGGGGCGGGGGGAACAGTCTAGCCCAGGACTGGGGTGTCTCTCCCGTTCTCTCTGAGCCATCATGGTTGGGACAGGCTTGGGGAAGAATGGGCTGGGAGTGCTTAAAGCCTGGACAGACTCACTTTCTGAAATGTCAAAAACACACTCTCTCTCACCAACACTGCTAACGTTACTGTTATTTCATGCCTGGAAAATAGTAGGAGTGCAATAAAGTTTTTGTAAACTTCTATATTGATCTATAATGTGTGTAAAGTGCACACATCTGAAATGAACAGCTTGATTCATGTTTTCCAAATGAACAACCACCACGTAGACACCACCCAAATCAAGATATAGGACAGTGACAGCACCCAGAAGGCTCCCTTGGGCCTCCTCCCTGTCAACCTCTCCCAAGACAGCCCCTGTGCTGACTCCTAGCACCACGGATTAGTTTTATCTGTTTTGATCGATACATTTTTGCTGAATGAATTCAGGATTGCTCAAGATTAGCCATTTTGCCTGAGGTCAGGCACCTTAGTGGTGAAGAAGCCAATATTTGAACTAGGTCTGTCTCTAGACCCCGAGTCCTGTCCGCTAGGGTAATAGGGTCTGTACCTCACTGATGGCTGCGGGAGAGAATGGGAACAGAGGACCTGGGGCATGGATAAGCACACCGATCCCACGCCAGCTACTCCCAGGGACTTACATACGTGCCCACAGACACACAGGCACGTACACTCTTGAGATGCTCATGGATAGCTAGACCCACAGGCTAAGGTGCTTACGCCCAGACAGCCCCACACAAAGACACACAAACACAAATGCTCGCAGACAGACATCAACAGGCCCAGACACTCACAAATACATCTAGACAGACACCCAGACCGCCCCCCACGGGGAGACCCGCACACAAACCCAGATGTGCACACAGGCAAACATTTGCAGGCACCCAGACGCCCCCGCATAGCCCGGTTGTGCCCCCTTGCTCAGGCCCGGACAGAGCCAAGTCCGATCCCTATCTCACCTGTCAGCACCGCCACCCAGATGGAGCAGACCCTGGAATGATGCCCGGGGGTCCCCCACCCCCTGTGCGCGGGAGCAACTTGAGAAGAGCCTGTTGTCAGGCTCGGGGATGGGGGCGCTGTGGAGGAGACGTGACTTGCCCCAGAGTCAGAGACTGAGACACACACACACACACTGAGCGAGAGACTCAGAAAGATAGTGATAGAGGCAGGGAGGGAGGGAGTGTGGCAGAGAGAGAGTCTCAGGTCCGGGAGACAGAGAAAGAGTGGCACACAGAAAGGGACAGGGACAAAGACGCAGGGGGCAGGAGGCAGAGAGACAAATGGATCAACCACAGACAGGCTTCTGAAAAGACAGAAACAGCAACAGAGTAGTGAAGAGGTAGAGAGACAGACAGACAAAGATGGGGGCCAAGCCTAAGAGTGTCAAAGCGCAGGGGAGAAATGACAAAGACAGAGATTGAGAAGAGAAGCCCCAGAGATCAAGGAATCCTGGGACAGATTCAGAGGCTGAGAGAGACCCAGGCCGAGAGCCAGAGCCTGAGAAGCAGCGATGGGCACTTTGAGGCTGATATAGGGAGGCTCTCAGACACGGAGAAGCGAGACAGAAATAGAGTCTCGGGCTGAGGGAGAGGCGGGCAAAGGAAGGCAGGTGCTTGGTGGGGAAGGAGTGAGGCTGCCAGCCCAGCTTGGCCACCTGTGGTGGGACTGAGGGAGTAGCTGTCCTCACCACTGCCACCTCTGGCTCTGGGCATTGTCCTCACCTCCCTGCATGCTGATACAGAGGAGACCAAGGCACCATCTCTGAGGCCCTCTCGGCTCCGACATGCTGTGAATGTGGGGAGTCTCTTCGTTCTTGGGCCCCACACCCAGGCCTTGCACTGGGCAGTCTGCAGGAACTGAGGGCTTGGCCGTGATCCTCTCTCACCCTACCAAGTCTTCTTTTTCACAGAGTGGGAAGGTTGGGGACAGATCTTCTATGGTCTTCTCTGCCTTGAAAGAATTTTGGCAAGGTACTTAGCCACTCTGAACCCCAGTGTCTTAATCTGTAAAATGGGCCAACGGTATCAGCTTACAGGGGGTACTGTCAGGACCCCTGAGAGAATGTGTACATGCTGTATTCGTGGTTCCACCAAATGCGAGGGGAGCCACAGAGATGGGAGGAAGTGTCCTGAGAAGTGGGAAGAGACTCCAAGGAGATGATATTTGAGCTGGGATCTTAGATAAACCAAAGGGGAGCGGGTAGAAGATGGGAGCAGGGGACATCTGGGGCTGAGGAAACGGCCAGAGCCCAGGCAAGAGGGCACACAGCACAGCTGGGAGTGGAGAGTAACGTAATGGTGGGGCTGCCCCTGGACAGGTGGGTGAAGTTCAGCTCACGGACAGCCTTGAATGTCAACTTGAACTTCATCCTGGGGGTTGTGGGTGAGCTGTCTCTGACATCCTCCTTTCTTAGGGGGCAGGATGAACCGGCTCCTTTCCCACCTTGCATTCAGTTTGGAGTCCCATATGGCAGAATCACCTTTCTGGAGAGGAAGGGTTTGCCATTGTGACCTGTGGGTCCGGCTGCAGGAGCAGCTGAGGCCCCAAGAGGGGTCCCCTGGACCCTCTGACCCCTGGGGACTCTAGGAGTGCGAGCAGGCCCTTCCTACATCCATTTCTACCTTCCCCTGGCTCTGCTCCTCCCTTCCTCCTTGGCCCAGGGCTGGGCAATGGGGACTTGGAGCATGGAGATGTTTGGCCAACAGCCCCTCCCTTTGGCCCCCGGGGCTGTCTGGGAGACAGACGTGCCAACAGCCAGCTACTGCCCAACATGAGGGAATCCCAGGGGGTTATAGAAACCTCCCCCCCAACACCCAGGAGGGAGAGGCTAGCTCTGCAGGGGGTAAACGTCCCACCCAACTTGCCAAACCTTTGGAGTCATGATCTCATTGAGTCCTTCCCACAGCGTTATGAGGTGAGGATTATCATTCCATTTCACTGAGAAAGAAGCCAAGGAGAAGTGTTTTGCCCAGGATCACAGGGCTTGGGGGCCACAAAGATATCTTCGTTGCAATTCAACCAATCCAGTGGGCACACATCAATTTCTCTGTCATGCCAGGCACTGTGCTGGGGACACCTGGACGATTCTGGGCATCCTAGGGTTTTGCAGAAGAAGACGGGGCAGGAGGGTAGAGGGGGATGGGGGTTCGAGATGCAGAGGGAGCCCAGAAGAGACTACTAGTAGATTAATGTTTGAAGGACTTTGTGAGTTGGAAGATTGGGCAACTGACCTAGAAATGTGTGGGGCCAAAGGTGGCTCTGCTGTATTTGGCCCCAAATACCCTTCCTGGCTCTCCATCATTCACTGGGGGGAGCCATGGCTGGTGTATCTATCTTGCAGAAAGCTTTTTATTCTGAAAAATTTTATTTTTTTTAAAGATTTTGTTTATTTATTTGACAGACAGAAATCACAAATAGGTAGAGAAGCAGGCTGGCCGGGGGGGGGGGGGGTTGCGGGGAAGCAAGCTCCCTGCTGAGCAGAGAGCCCAATGTGGGACTCCATCCCAGGACCCTGGGATCATGACCTGAGCTGAAGGCAGAGGCTTTAACCCACTGAGCCACCCAGGTGCCCCAGTTATGAAAAATTTTAAACACACACAAAGTAAACAGAAGGATCTAATGAACCCCTGTGTACTCATTGTCTATCTTCTACCCTTATCAACATTCACTCGTGCTTACAACATCCATACCTCCACCCATTGGCCACTCCCAGTGGCTAAGGGTACCCAGCCAGGGAGCAGCAGATCTGGGCTTATCCTGCCTAAGGACACTCACTGAGTGCCAGGTCCTGTGTTGGTCCCTGGGGATGCCAGTGAATGAGATGGTCCCTGCCCTCCCAGAACTCAGACACTAGTGGGGGATACAAATGTTGAACAGCCTCAAAAGTGACGTCCGAATGATGTCTGTGAGAAGGCATATGTGGGACCATGACAGCATAAACACAGGTGAGGGAAAGGACAGCTTCCTGGAGAAAGGTATCATGGAGAAATCAGATAAGTGAGTGGCAATGAACTCAGCCAGTGGGATGGGCAGGTGGAGCAAAAGGAGTAACAGTGTGTGCAAAGGCCCTGAGCCAAGTTGGTCCAAGGCATTAAAAGGTCTGCCCCTCCAGTATGGCTGGGACTCTCAGAGTAAGGGCCAGAATGGTGGGAGGTGGGGCTGGAGACACAGCCATGGGCTGTCCTGGCAGTGTTCTTGGGTATTCACTCCAAGAGCACCAGGGAGTTGGGAATGATGAATCCGAGTGGGAGGGGACAGGTATGGGTGAGAGGAGGCTCTTGAGGCCAGTCAGATGATGGGGCATCTGACTGGGTGGAAGCCAAGGAGGCTGACTGGCTATGGGGGAGGGTGGGGAGGGGAGGGAAGCAGAAGGTAGAGCCACAAATGGGTAGATGGGGGGGGGGCCCTTCACTGCCATGGGTAAAGTCACTGGGAAGAGGATGGGGAGAGATGATTAGGAATTTGGGGTTGGAGCTTGTTGAGATTTTGATGCCTTAAGACATCAAAGTGCTGGCAGTTCTTCCCTTTGGGGGCCCCAAGCCACACGAGAAAGGCATGAACAGGCCCTGGGGCATTAATCCATTGGTTCCCTTCTTTTGAGTCTCCCATCCCTCCTGAGCAAGTTGGTCCTTAAGCTGGTGTTTGAGACTTGGTCCCAAGCTCATTCCTGGGCCAGGACTTGGGACCTGGTGCGGGACTTGGGACCCACCTGTCTCTGGGCTTAAATCCAGCCACATGCGCCAAACTCATCCAAGCTTTACATACTGGGTGGGCCCCTCTCTGCCTTGGGGGGGGGGGGTGGTGGTCCAGCCCTTCAAATACTCCTGCTCAAATGTCCCTCCTTTCTGGAGCCTTCCCCTCCGGACCCTGCTGTAACTCTGCCGGTCTCACCACACAGGTCTGGGATGGTCTCAGCGTCCCCACAAGTGCCCTCGCCTCCACCTGGCAGCAAGGCCAGCACAGGTGTCCTTGTCTCATGTCGGTAATAAGGGAGCCCATTCATGACGCACCGCAGGTTTATATGCTGGGACTATTTCGCTCTTTCTCCTGCTACTGTAAGCTCCATGACCCAGTGTCGCCGTCTCCACAGCACACCCAGAGGATGCCTGGCAGGTAGGTGGTGGGTCCTTAACACATATTTTCTAAATCCTGCAGGGAATCCATGTCAGTACGGGCAATCGGTGTGGTTGAGGGGCTCAGCCTTAGAGCTTTGGTCCTAGACCCTGTCCGGCCACTTAAAGCTCCTGGGATCCTGAACTGACTTCCCCTCTGAGCTTCTAGCATTTTGAATCTGTAACGCGGGGGTAATGAGAACACCCAAGTCGGAGTGACAGAACTCCCGCAGCCCCGGGGCGGAGCGGATTGCCCTGCGAACGCTCCGCTGGTGTGAGCGGCGGGTCTGCGGAGCGCTGTCTCTCACGTCGGGGACCTTAAGGAGTCTCTGCGCCAGGAGAAGGGGCGAGGCAGGCGGGTCCCCTGTGCGATGGCCTCCGAGGTTCTCAGAGCCTGGGGTGGGGGTGGCTTGGGGCGGTTCCGGGCAGAGGGGGTGGCTGCGGGCCTGGAGCTGTAGGAGATGGCCTCTGGGGACCGGGGAGGGGGCGGAGGCCGGAGCCGAGGTCGGATCCGGCGGGGTGGGGAGCCGAGACATCCTGCGGGGGCGCCCGCCGGGACCTAGGGAAGCTCTCAGGGGAGCGGCTCCAGGCAGGGCGGCTCTGGGAAGAGGGACGCCGGGCGCAAGGCGACAGAGCCTCCGCAGGGGCCGGGCGGAGGGCGCCCCCTGGCGGTGCACCGCGGCATAGCCCCGGGGTTTCCCACGCCTCCTCCTGGCCCACGTCGGGGGTGGGGGTGGGGGGTTAAAAAAAACAAAAAGAGACTCCCGGGAGAGAAGTCAGGGACCCGAGATCTATTCCGGGCTCTACACGCTTTCCTCAGTTTTAAAACGGAAGGAATAATTTTGAGTCCCTAGTGGCTGGGACGGCACGGAAGCACACAGCAGAGATTGGCACACAGTAGGTCTCCCCCCCCAATGGCCCTCATTTGGGCTTATTCCTAATGTCCTATGGGCAGTGGTGTTGGTCTTAAGCCTGAGAGGCTCCCCAAGCAAGGGAAGGTATGAGGTGGTGCGGTTCCAGGCACTCATCCTGGGCTCCCCGAGGGGCTCGCTCTGCCCCCCAGTGGCCTCGGTGAGCATTGGAGCCTGTGTAGTGTGATGGGGTGGGGGGAGGCGTAGTGTGCATTGAGGTGTGGTGGGTGTGAGGGGGGTGAGTTCTCGTGTCGGTGTAGCAGTGTGTGTTGTCATGTTGGTATGGGTGTTGATTTGAGGGTGTCTGTGTATTTGTTGAGATGTGTGTATCTGTGATCAGGTGTGCATGTGTGTGTGTGTGTCTATATTCAGAGGTGTGTGTCCATGTGTGTCTACGTGTGCCTGTGATCAAGGGTGTGTGTGTGTGTTTGAGATCAGGTGTGTGTCTGTGATCAGGTGTGTATGTTTGTGTGTGTGTCTATATTCAGGGGTGTGTGTCCATGTGTGTCTATGACTGGGAGTGTGTGTCCATGTGTGTCTGTGTGTGTCTGTGATCAAGGGTGTCTTTGTGTGTGTGTTTGAGATCAGGTGTGTGTCTGTGTTCAGGTGTGTGTGTTTGTGCATCTGTGTGTTTGGGTGTCCTCGAGTGTTCATGGTGGTGTCTGTGTGCTGCAGGTTGAGGAGTGTGTTGGGGTTGAATGGTAATCTGGGCCTGTCCATGGAGGGGCTGAGAAACCCTGACCACATTTCCACCCAGCAGAGGGATGGCCAGTCCCCTGTCCTGTCCCTTTCCTGGGGCCCCTCAGGACTACTCTTTTCTTTCCCTCTGCCTTCCCTAACCCACCTGTGCCTGAGCCCCGATCTCCATGCCTCATTTTGGAGATGAGGAACCCAGGCCCCAGGACACTCCATCAGAAAGCTCTGCAGCCACGGCACTGGTCTGACTCCTGACTCCAGCCTGCATTTTGTCCTCTCCCAGGAGGGCACTGCACTCCCTTGGCCCAGCCTGGGGCGGGGGTGGGGATGGGTTTCGGGGCTGGGCCACGTGGGGAGCAGGACACAAAAGGCCCAGTGTCTGTCCCTGCCTCCCCTTCCTGGCCCTGCCCTGCTTCGGGAGCCAGGTGGGTGTCCGGGGACAGACTGGGCAAAGATGGCTGCTTGTGACACCACGCTCACTTGGGGGCCAGCCCAGCATTGGACCCACCGGCCCCCCCACACCCCATGGGCTGACTCTCACTGGGTGTGACCAGGAAATGAAACTTTGCCCACATTTTGGGCTCCTGGCGCCCGCTCTCGGCTGGCACCCACCCAGAGCTGAAGAGCTTGAGCTCGCCCTGCTCTGAGAAGGGATTGATGAGTAATTAAGATCACGATGATATCAACACATATATTAATAAAAATCGTAATAACGGCTACTGTTTGCTGAGGCCAGATTCTGTGCCATTTCTAAGTGCTTTACGTGGGTTCTGGGGAGGTAGTGAAGCTGGGGGGGTCAAGACCTCGGACTCCAGGGCTGCCCAGATTGCCAGGATTACTTCCTGGCAATGCTTCCTGGATGTGTGACCTTAGGGAAGTTGCTTAAAATCTCTCTGCCTCAGTTTTCCCAGCTGTAAGATAACAGTAGATGAATTAATATATAAAAAGCACTTAAAAACCCTGTCTGGCATTGAATAAGTATGCAACAACACTAACTCTTACTGGGATTTTGTGTCTCTTCACACTACCCGAGGAGGTAGGTATCATTATCCCCACTTTACAGATGAGGAAACTGAGGCTGAGCCATCAGCCAGAGGTCACAAAACAAAAAGGTGTCCAAACTGTGTCTGAGACCAGTCCTGATACCAAAGCTTTGTCCGTGGCTGTATTCCTCCCACTGGCATTAATAGGATCGTTTGTAGCTGATAGGGTTAACCCTCTGAGACTCTAGAAAGTGCTTCCACAGGCGTCGACTTGTTTGAAT
The DNA here is from genome assembly GCF_963455335.1 of Martes martes. Classification (NCBI taxonomy): domain Eukaryota; kingdom Metazoa; phylum Chordata; class Mammalia; order Carnivora; family Mustelidae; genus Martes; species Martes martes. The sequence goes on from NC_137900.1 coordinate 85,566,288, forward strand.
CTCACCAGAGCCTTATGATGGATCTTTCATAATAGCATCTCCCTTGATAATTAAAGAAATTGAGGCCCAGAGAAAGAGGGCTGTGCTGAAGCTCACATAGCCAGGAAGTGGCAGAGCTATCATTGGATTCCAGGTCTTTCCATGATTAAATAGCATCATGTTACGAAATTAAGGTTTTGGGGTGTACCTACTGCGTGTCCAGCTGCCTGCCAGCACTGTGTCCACAGGATTTTTAATTTCTATAACATTCCGAGTGATTCCACTGGGACACAGTGAGTGCACAGTCTGATGGAGAGGATGCACATGGTCTGGGGTGGTTATGGGTGAGGAGCACCGCCAGGAGGACTGGAGGAAGGGAGACTTGGGAGCAAATGTAACTGGGGCACTTGACCTACAGGCAGGGGTCAGGAAAGGTCACCCCGAAAGGCAGACGTCTGCGCTCAGATGGAAAGGCAGGTGGTTTCCATGTGTTTCCATCGATGGTGACATGTTCCTGTGTGATATTTTGTGCCAGACATGATGCTAGGCATGCTTTAAGAGTTTTATCTTCATTATCACGTTTAATTATTACATTCTCAAAACCGGAGGTTGGTGCAAGAATTAGCTTCGTTTTCTAGATAAAGAGACTTGGGCCGAAGGTGAGGAGGCTGGGCAGCCGGCAGAGCTGGAACCCGAACCCTGGTCATCTGCCTCCCTCCTGACAAAGACGCATATGGGCTGGACAGGGGTCACACCCCCTCTGCCGGCTCCTTTCTGTCTCCAACAGCTCGGTGCAGGTGGGCTTCAGGTTTCAAAGCAAGACAGAAGGCTACGTGTGCAGCGGAGTTTCGCCGCTGTCCTCCCAGGCCCGGCCCGTTCTCCTCCGTTCTCTCCTGGTTCCCATACCTCCATCACCCCCGCCGCCGCGGGAGCAGGGCCGGGCACGCAGCGGGCGCTCGCTGAGGTGTTGCTGACGGATGCCTGGAGCGGCCCCTCCTGGGCTCCGGGCTGGGGCGGGGATGGGGCCAGAGCTGGCTCCCCGGGAGGCCCAGGCTGGTGCGCGGGCAAGCGGGAGAGAGGTTAAGACCTACGCTGATGAACCGCCTCCTGCAAGCCCGGCTCAAGTGCAGGGTGGCCTGGGCTTGGGAGGTGGGGCTCTGGGTGCCCCCCCCAGCCCGGAGAGCCAGCCTTCCAGTACATGGGACCCCCAGAGTTTCGCCCGAGCCCCCTGGGGAGCTGTCGGGACGGAGCCTCTCTGGGGTGAGCCAGCGTCTGGGGCCCGCGGCTCCAAGCAGGCCAGGAAACGCCTGCTGGTGCATTTGTTTTTCCATCAACAACAGGCTTACGTAAACTCCTCGCCGGCTCAGAGGGCTGCCAGCGCGGGGGAGGAGACCTTATCTGATGGGGACTCGTCCAGGGCCGGGGTTCCCTGCGTGTCCCGGCACAGGCCCCGCGAAGGGAGCCCTGGCGGTGGGTGGGGGGTGGGGTTTGGCATTCCCGGCTCTGCTTCTCCGCCCCCCCAATCCGGGGGCAGAAAGTGCAGGGCCCCTTTCCCCCCACGACAAATGGGGTGGGGAGCCAGTCTCTGTCCCCGTCCCCCCTGTTCCCAGTTGCCTGTCCTGCAGGTGCCTGCCAGGAAAAGGGCCCTCTTTACCTGCGCCCCACGGATTGAGGGAAGTGGCCGGGTGTGAGATGCTGGGGTGGCCCAGCCCCGGGTTCAGTCCCCTGGCTCCTCACCCCAGCTGTGTGCCGGTCCATTGGTGCTTGGGAGAAAGCGGTGGCTTGCCAACCTCACCTCCAGACCTTCTGACTTAACAGGTCTGGTGGGGACACGGGAATCCACAATAGAAAAACAAAACAAAACTGTACTTGGAAAAAATTTCAAAATTACAGAAGAGGCATAACCCAATAACCATGAATTCTTGGGCAGCCTTCCTACCTTGACCAGTCAACCTTTGCCACTTCTGTGCCATCCCTTGTCCTTGAAGTGGGCAAGGTTATTACTCCCGCTTTACAGATGAGGAAACTAAGGTTTAAGAGCTGAAAAAAAACGTGTCCAACAAAGTGGCAGAGCTAACATTTAAACTCAGATCTCAGATGAAAACTTTCACTTTGGGGCTTTCTTTCTTTTTTAAATTTAATATATTTGATTTCTTTTTGAATGATGAGTTCCTGTACATAATATATGAAGGTTGTAAGCACACAGGTACCTTACTCAACCAGCCTGGTTCCTTAATTAAAGGTGATTCTTGTGTACCTTTGCGGACACATTCTATGCCTATGAAAACATGTCCATAAAATAGTTTTTGGTTTTGTTTTTAATTTAAGTAGGCTCTTCGCTCAGCACGGGTCTCAAACCCACGGCCCTGAGATCAAGCCCCAAGTGGAAATCAAGAGTCACCTGCCTGAGGCACCCAGGCACCCCTCCATAAAATTGTTCTGACACAGTTGGTATTATACTGTCCATGTTGTCCTGAGCTTTGCTTTTCCTCTGCTTTTCACTACATTTCAGAGATTTTTTTTTTCCCACACTGGAAATACAAAACTGCTCCATTCTTTTATTTTTTATTTATTTACTTATTTATTTTAAGATTTTACTTGTCAGAGAGAAAGAGAGTGCACACAAATAGGGGGAGCCGCAGGCAGAGGGAGAAGCAGGCTCCCAGTGAGCAAGGAGCCAAGTGTGGGCCCCTAACCTAGACCCTGGGATCATGATCTGAGCTGAAGGCAGACGCCTAACTCACTGAGCCTCCCTGGTGTTCCCTTCATTCTTTTTTTTTTTTTTTTAAATTATTTTAAAAAAAGATTTTATTTATTTGACAGAGAGGGACATAGCTAGAGAGGAAACACAAGCAGAGGGAGTGGGAGAGGAGAAGTAGGCTTCCTGCCGAGCAGAGAGCCTGATGTGGGGCGGGATCCCAGGACCCTGGGATCATGACCCGAGCCGGAGGCAGACACTTAACAACTGAGCCATCCTGGTGCCCCCACGCCCATTCTTTTAAAAACCGTCCATAGTATCACACAGAATGGATGTTCCATAATTAATTTCACCCATCCTCTACTGATGGGAAACTAGGTTATTTCCAATCTACTATTATTCCAAGCTTCAATAAATATCTACATCCATAATCAACTTGCCATGTGCATGTATTCTGTATGGTAAATTCCTAGAAGTGGAATTGCTGGGTTAAAGGGTATGTGGATTTTTAATTTACTCTGATATTGCCAAATCACGCTTCAGGGAGGTTGTACCAATTTGCCCTCCCACTTGCAATGAATGACAGAGCCTGTTTCCCACAGCCTTGCCAACACACCATGTTATCAAACTTTTTGATCTTTGTCAATCTGTTAGATAGAAAATGATATCTCCTAGCTGTAATTTCATTTCTCCTGCTACAAGGGAGGTTGACCATGTATTCATATGACTAAGAATCATTTACATTTCCTTTCCTGGGAACTATTTGTTTATATCCTTTGCCTATCTTTTAATTAGGTTGTTTTTTTTTTTCTTCCCAATTATGTAGGAGCTCTTAAAATAGCAAGGATATCAGCCCTTTGCTGGGAACATGTGATGTGTCTATAATACGTGCCTTTTGACTTTGTTTACATTATTTTTTCATAAAGAATTAAAAATAATTTTGTGTAGCCAAATTTATCAATCTTTTTATTTATGGATTCATTAAAATATTTTACATTTTGTAAGGCCTTCCTTAGTCTATGAGTACCTTTTTTGAAGTTGCTCTCAGGTTTTATTCACTCTAGAATTTGTTTTGGTGTAAGGTGTGAGGTAGGGGTTCAGCCGATTCTTTGATTGACTAGCTAGTTGTCTCAACATATTTATTGAATAATCCATCTTTTTGGTATTGATTAGCAGTGTTACTTTTGTTCTATACTAAATTCCTATAGGCAATTTAGCTACTATATTACTTCCCCAGAGTTGCTGTAATAAATTAACACAAATCTGGTAGCTTGTAACAACAGACATGTATTCTTTCAAAGTTCTGGGGGCGAGAAGTCTGAAATCAAGATGTTAGCAGGGCCAGGCTGCCTCTGGTGATTCTGGTGGGTCAAACCATGCATTTGGACTGTTCTAGTTTCTGGTGGCTTCCAAGAACCATTGCTTGGGCTGTGGCATTGTAACTCCAATCTCTGTCTTGGTCTTCACATGGCCTCTCCTCTCAGAGTTTATGCCAGTTCCAAATTTCTCTCTTCTCCCAAGGATACCAGCCATTGGATTAGGGTCTAATCCAGTATGACATGAATTCAATATGGTCTCATCGTAACATGATTACATCTGCAAGACCCCATTTCCAATGAAGTTTTATTCACTAGGTTAAGACTTGATCCTGTCTTTTTGGGAGACACAATTTTACCCACTACAGGTAAACTTTCAAATTTCCTATTCTGCTTTACTGATCCATCCATTAAAGATTAGCACCCTATTTAAAATATTGTAGTTTTATACTATGTTCTAATATCAAGACTGGTCCTCACTCATTATTCTCTCTTTTCAGAATTTTTCAGAGTTTCCTTTTACTTACTTTGCCATAAGAACTTTAGAACCAGCTTCCTATTGGTATTTTACCAGAATATACATGTTATATATATTCAGAACATAACACATATATTCAGAATATATATATATATATATATATATATATATAATGTATAAATATATAATATGTAAACTAGGAGAGATTTGGTATATTTATAATGTTGAGTCATCTGGTCTAAAACTATTCTACATGTTCAGGCCTCCTTTTATGTTCCTCAGTAATTTATTAAAGCTCATTCCCTTTTTTTAAAAGATTTATTTATTTATTTGAGAAAGAGAGAGTGCACATGGCTCATGTGTTGTGGGGAGGGGCAGAGGAAGTAGGAGAGGGAATCTCAAGCAGACTCTGTGCTGAGCACAGAACCTGACATGGAGCTTGATCTCATGATCTTGAGATCATTACCTGAGCCTTAACTGTGCCACCCATGTGCCCCTCTTTTTTTTTTTTAATAACTTATTTTATTTCATTTTTTATTTTTATTTTTTTCTGAATTTTTATTTAAATTCTAGTTAATTAACATATAGTACAATATTGGTTTCAGGAGTAGAATTCAGTGATTCAGGTTTTAAAATTTTAATTCCAGTAGAGTTAATATACACTGTTATATCCGTTTCTTGTGTAAAATAGATTTCAAATAATCTTGTATACTTTATTTTTGTTATTAAATAGGATAATATTTGGTTACCAAGCAGTTAGCAACTGAGCCTTTCTAAATATTCTATTATACACAGGGGCTTCTCTTTCATTGTCTCTTCTTTTTTTAAAAATTGAATTAAATTTTATTTTTATTTTTATTAACATATAATGTATTATTTGCCCCAGGGGTACAGGTCTGTGAATTGTCAGGTTTACACACTTCACAGCACTCATTATTTCACATACCCTCCCCAATGTCCATAACCCAACAACCCTCCCCATACCCTCCCTCCCCCCAGCAACCCTCAGTTTGTTTTGTGAGATTAAGAGTCTCTTATGGTTTGTCTCCCTCCCGATCCCATCTTGTTTCACTTTTTCCTTCCCTATCCTCCAAACCCTCCACTCTGCCTCTCAAATTCCTCATATCAGGGAGAGCTTATGATAATTGTCTTTCTCTGATTGACTTATTTTGCTTAGCATAATACCCTCTAGTTCCATCCACGTTGTTGCAAATGGCAAGATTTCATTTCTTTTGATGGCTGCATAGTATTCCATTGTATATATATACCACATCTTCTTTATCCATTCATCTGCTGATGGACATCTAGGCTCTTTCCATAGTTTGGCTATTGTGGACATTGCTGCTATAAGCACTTGGGTGCACATGCCCCTTCAGATCACTACATTTGTATCTTTAGGGTAAATACCCAGTAGTGCAATTGCTGGGTCATAGGGTAGCTCTATTTTCAAATTTTTGAGGAACCTCCATGCTGTTTTCCAGAGTGGCTGCACCAGCTTGCATTCCCACCAACAGTGTAGGAGGTCCCCCTTTCTCCGCATCCTCTCCAACATCTGTCGTTTCCTGACATGTTAATTTTAGCCATTCTGACTGGTGTGAGACGGTATCTCATTGTAGGTTTTGATTTGTATTTCCCTGATGCCAAGTGATGATGAGAATTTTTTCATGTATCTGTTGGCCATCTGGATATCTTCTTTGCAGAAATGTCTGTTCATGTCCTCTGCTCATTTCTTGATTGGATTATTTGTTCTTTGGGTGTTGAGTTTGGTAAGTTCTTCATATATTCTGAATACAAGCCCTTTATCTGATATGTCATTTGTGAATATCTTCTCCCTTTCTGTCAGTTGTCTTTTGGTTGTCCTTTGGTGTGCAAAAGCTTTTGATCTTGATGAAGCCCCAATAGTTCATTTTTGCCCTTGCTTCCCTTGCTTTTGGCAATGTTTCTAGGAAGAAGTTGCTGCAGCTGAGGTCGAAGAGGTTGCTGCCTGTGTTCTCCTCAAAGATTTTGATGGATTCCTGTCTCACATTGAGGTCTTTCATCCATTTTGAGTCTATTTTTATGTGTGATGTAAGGAAATGGTCCAGTTTCATTTTTCTGCATGTGGCTGTCCAATTTTCCCAACACCATTTGTTGAGGAGACTCTCTTTTTTCCATTGGACATTCTTTCCTGCTTTGTCAGAGATTAGTTGACCATGGAGTTGAGGGTCTATTTCTGGGCTCTCTATTCTGTTCCATTGATCTATGTGTCTGTTTTTGTGCCAATACCATACTGTCTTGATGATGACAGCTTTGTAATAAAGCTTGAAGTCTGGAATTATGATGCCACCAACTTTGGCTTTCTTTTTCAACATTCCTCTGGCTATTCGGGGTCTTTTCTGGTTCCACATAAATTTTAGGGTTATTTGTCCCATTTCTTTGAAAAAAATTGGTGGTATTTTCATAGAGATTGCATTAAATGTGTAGATTGCTTTAGGTAGCATAGGCATTTTCACAATATTTGTTCTTCCAATCCATGAGCATGGAACGTTTTTCCTTTTCTTTGTGTCTTCCTCCATTTCTTTCATGAGTACTTTACAGTTTTATGAGTACAGATTCTTTGCCTCTTTGGTTTGGTTTATTCCTAGGTATCTTATTGTTTTGGGTGTAATTGTAAATGAGATCGACTCCTTAATATCTCTTTCTTCTTTCTTGTTGCTGGTGTATAGAGATGCAACTGATTTCTGTGTGTTGATTTTATATCCTGACGCTTTACTGAATTCCTGTACAAGTTCTAGTAGTTTTGGACTGGAGTCTTTTGGTTTTTCCACATAAAGTATCATATCTCTGGAAAGAGTGAAAGTTTGACTTCTTCTTTGCCGATTCAGATGCCTTTATTTTCCTTTTGTTATCTGATTGCTGAGGCTAGGACTTCTAGTACTATGTTGAATAGCAGTGGTGGTAGTGGACATTCCTGCTGTGTTCCTGATCTTAGCAGAAAAGGTCTCAGTTTTTCCCCATTGAGAATGATATTCCCTGTGGGTTTTTCATAGATGGCTTTGATGATATTGAGGAATGTACCCTCTCTCCCTACACTCTGAAGAGTTTTGATCAAGAAAGGATGCTGTACTTTGTCAAATGTTTTTTCAGCATTTATTGAGAGTATCATATGGTTCTTGTTCTTTCTTTTATTAATGTATTGTATCACATTGATTGATTTGCAGTTGTTGAACCAAACTTGCAGCCCGGGAATAAATCCCACTTGGTTGTGGTGAATAATCCCTTTAATGTACTGTTGGATCCTATTGGCTAGTATTTTGGTGAGAATTTTCACATCTGTGTTCATCAAGGATATTGGTCTGTAATTCTCTTTTTTGATGGAGTCTTTGTCTGGTTTTGGGATCAAGGTAATGCTGGCCTCATAAAATGAGTTTGGCAGTTTTCCTTCCATTTCTATTTTTTGGAACAATTTCAGAATAATAGGTATTAATTCTTCTTTAAATGTTTGGTAGAAGTCCCCTGGGAAGCCATCTGGTCCCGGGCTCTTGTTTGTTGGGTGATTTTTGATGACTGCTTCAATGTCCTTACTGGTTATGGGTCTGTTCAGGTTGTCTGTTTCTTCCTGGTTCAGTTTTGGTAGTTTATATGTCTCTAGGAATGCATCCATTTCTTCCACATTGTCCAAATTTGCTGGCGTATAGTTGCTCATAATATGTTCTTATAATTGTTTGTATTTCTTTGGTGTTGGTTGTGATCTCTCCCCTTCCATTCATGATTTTATTAATTTGGGTCCTTTCTCTTTTCTTTTTATAAGTCTGGCCAGGGATTTATCAATCTTATTAATTCTTTCAAAGAACCAGCTCCTAGTTTCCTTGATTTGTTCCCTGTTCTTTTGGTTTCTATTTCATTGATTTCTGCTCTGATCTTTATTATTTCTCTTTTCCTTCTGGGTTTAGGCTTTCTTTGCTGTTCTCTCTCCAGCTTGTTTAGGTGTAGGGTTAGGTTGTGTACTTGAGACCTTTCTTGTTTTTTGAGGAAGGCTTGTATTGCTATAAACTTTCCTCTCAGGACCACCTTTGCTGTGTCCCACAGATTTTGAATAGTTGCGTTTTCATTTTTATTTGTTTCCATGATTTTTAAAAATTTTTCTTTAATTTCCTGGTTGACCCATTCATTCTTTAGTAGGATATTCTTTAGCATTCATGTATTTGAGTTTTTTCCAACTTTCCTCTTGTGATTATGGTTCTAGCTTCAGAGCACTGTGGGCTGAAAATATGCTTGGAATGATCCTAATCTTCTGCTACTGGTTGAGACCTGATTTGTGACTCAGGATGTGATCTATTCTGGAGAATGTTCCATGTGCACTAGAAAAGAATGTGTATTCTGTTGCTTGGGATGGAATGTTCTGAATATATCTGTGATGTCCATCTGGTCCAGTGTGTCATTTAAGGCCTTTATTTCCTTGTTGATCTTTTGCTTGGATGACCTGTCCATTTCAGTGAGGGGGTGTTAAAGTCCCCTACTATTATTGTATTATTGTTAATGTGTTTCTTTGATTTTGTTATTAATTGGTTTATACAGTTGGCTGCTCCCATGTTAGGGGCATAGATATTTAAAATTGTTAGATCTTCTTGTTGGACAGACCCTTTGAGTATGATATAGTGTCCTTCCTCATCTCTCATTATAGTCTTTGGCTTAAATCTAATTTATCTGAAATAAGGATTGTCACCCCAGCTTTCTTTGATGTCCATTAGCATGTAAATTGTTTTCCACCCTCTCATTTTAAATCTAGAGGTGTTTTCAGGTCTAAAATGAGTTTCTTGCAGACAGCATATTGATGGGTTTGGGCTTTTTATCCATTCTGATACCCTGTGTCTTTGGGTTGGGCATTTAGCCCATTTACATTCAGGGTAACTATCGAAAGATATGAATTTAGTGCCATTGTATTGCCTGTAAAGTGACTGTTACTGTATATTTTTCTCTGTTCCTTTCTGGTCTGCTACTTTTAGGCTCTCTCTTTGCTTAGAGGACCCTCTTCAATATTTCCTGTAGGGCTGGTTTGGTGTTTGCAAATTCCTTTACTTTTTGTTTGTCCTGGAAGCTTTTTATCTCTCCTTCTATTTTCAATGATAACCTAGCTGGATATAGTATTCTTGGCTGCATGTTTTTCTCATTTAGTGCTCTGAATATATCATGCCAGTTCTTTCTGGCCTGCCAGGTCTCTGTGGATAAGTCTGCTGCCAATCTAATATTTCTACCATTGTATGTTACAGACTTCTTGTCCTGAGCTGCTTTCTGGCTTTTTCTCTTTGTCACTAAGACTAGTAAGTTTCACTATTAGATGACAGGGTATGGACCTATTTTTATTGATTTTGAGGGGGGTTCTCTGTGCCTCCTGGATTTTGATGCTTGTTCTCTTTCCCACATTAGGGAAATTCTCTATTATAATTTGCTCCAGTATACCTTTCTGCCCCTCTCTTTCTTCTTCTTCTGGAATCCCAATTATTCTAATATTGCTTCGAATTATGGTATCACTTACCTCTCGAATTCTCCCCTCATGGTCCAGTAGTTGTTTACCTCTCTTTTGCTCTCTTTTTTATTCCCATTGTTTGGTCTTCTATATCACTAACTCTCTCTTCTGCCTCATTTATCCTAGCAGTAAGAGCCTCCATTCTTGATTGCACCTTATTAATTCCTTTTTTAATTTCAGCTTGGCTAGATTTTAGTTCTTTTATTTCTCAAGAAAGGGATTTTATTTCTCAGGTAGGTTTCTCTAATATCTTCCATGCCCTTTTTGAGCCCAACCTAGCACCTTGAGAATCATCATTCTGAACTCTAGATCTGACATATTGCCAATGTCTGTATTGATTATGTCCCTAGCCTTTGGTACTGCCTCTTGTTCTTTTTTTTGTGGTGAGTTTTTTCTGCCTTGTCATTTTATCCAGATAAGAATATATGAATGAGAGGGGCACCTGAGTGGCTCAGTGGGTTTAAGCCTCTGCCTTCAGTCCAGGTCATGATCACAGGGTCCTGGATCGAGCCCTGCATTGGGATCTCTGCTCAGTGGGGAGCCTGCTTCTCCCTCTCTCTCTGCCTGCCTCTCTGCCTACATGTGATCTCTGCTCTTTGTCAAATAAATAAATAAAATCTTTTAAAAAAAGAATATATGAATGAGAGAATAAAATACTAAAAGGGGTGGCAAAGACCCCAGAAAAATGTATGCTAACCGAATCAGAGGAAACCCCCAAACCAGGGGGAGAAAAAAGGGGTTAAAAAGGGAAAATATATATATATATATATATATATATATATATATATATATGTATGACTGGTGAATAGAACAGAGCCACCCACTTGATTTTGTGTGTATTTTGGTCTCTTAGAAGAAATTACCTTCTAAAATTTTAAATTAAAAAAAATATATATATATGTATAAAATAAGGGTAAACACAATGAAGGGATGCAATATGACTGTAAAGATGAAAATTTTAAAAAATTCTAAAAAAGGAATTGATAAGATAAATTGGTTGGAAAGAGAAGGAAGAAAAAAAAAGGGGAGAGAGAATGTGCTCAGGCTGGAGACTAGAACAAAGTCTTGTGCTAGATTTAAGGTATAGATTTAAGGTATATTTTGATCTATTAGAAGAAATTATGTCCCAAAAGTTTTTAGAAAAAAAAAAACCCTTATATGTATACAAAAAATATGGTTAAATACAATGAAGGATAAAATATGACCATAATAATGAAGGTTTAAAAAGATTTTTTTTTAGAAAGGCACTGTTAAGATAAACTAGTAAAAAAATGTTGAAAAAGGAAAGAGGAAAAGTTAAAAAAAATAGGATAAGAAAAAAATAAAATAAAATAAAAAAATTAACTTTGCAAGACTAAAGGATCATGGGGAGAAAGCTGAATTCCATGCATTGCTTTCCCCTATCTCTGGAGTCCCACTGTTCTCCTTGATTGATGAGCTTGGTCTTGGCTGGTTGTTCTTGCTGATCTTCTGGGGGAGGGGTCTGTTGTAGTGATTCTCAAATGTCTTTGCCCGGGGCAGAATTGTGCTGCCCTTGCCAGGGGTGGGACTAAGTAATCTGCTGGGGTTTGGTCTTGGAGCTTTTGTTCCCTGAACTTTCCGTAGAGCTCTGGAGGAGGAGAATGAAAATGGTGGCCTCCCAATCTC